>NC_057804.1:54153836-54273644 GCF_018294505.1 Triticum aestivum
GGCGTTGCGCGGTGAGGACGCCCTCTAGGGCAGAGCCCCCTGGCGAAGTTTTCTTCCCTTGTTTAGGCACCTCCGCTTTCAAGTCTTTGGAGGCGGTCCTTTTCTTCCCGCCGGGGGAGGGAACCTTAGATTCACCTCCCCGATTATCCTCCCTTGTGGAGACATTAATCCCCCCGTTTTGGATGTACAATGTATGAAGCTCGTTCTCGGCTTCTTTACTCTTCCCTTCATCCTTCTCCGATGGCACTTGATTCAGTGCCCGTATAAGCATCCTGGTTAACACAGGATTCGACGAGCCTTCGGGAAGTGGGGCCGGACACATGATCCTCTCCGCCTTGCTGAGCCAATCCTGGCCGCGGATAGTTTTCAGAATAATGTTGTGATAAATATGAACAGAGTGTTCGGTTGCTGGGTTACTTACTTGGGTATCTGGACGATTGCAGTTCAAACCCACATCCTCGATGGTATCCGAACACTTTACGTGTGATCTGAAGAATAACCTATACATCCCTACGAGTGTCATGCCGAAGAAGTGTTGAATTGTTCGTGGTCCTTCTGTGTTGAACTCCCATATCTGGAGAGGTCGACGTTTGCACGGTAGGGCCCGTCGAACTAGCATTACCTGAGTTACTTTGATGAGGATGATATCCCCCTCAAGAAGCTCCCGAATACGGCTCTGCAATGTCGATACGTCATTAGCAGGCCGCCAGTCCAGTCCCATGTTGGCCCACGACTCCAGTTGAGGTGGAGGGCCTGAGTGGAAGGCAGGGGCAGCCGCCCACTTTGTGCCTCGGGGAGCTGTGATGTAGAACCACCTCCGTTGCCACAAATTGGACACCTCCAGGAAGGAAACTTCTGGCCATGGAACATCGCAACTTTTGCTTATTATAGCGCCCCCGCACTCCGCATGTCGCCCGTCGATCACCTTCGGCTTCACATTGAAGGTCTTGAGCCATAGGCCGAAGTGTGGGGTGATGTGGAGGAAGGCTTCGCACACGACGATGAATGACGAGATGTGAAGGATGGAGTCCAGAGCTAGATCGTGAAAATCTAGCCCGTAATAGAACATGAGCCCTCTCACGAAAGGATCAAGACTAAAGCCTAAGCCTCGGAGGAAGTGGGAAACAAATACAACGCTCTCGTTGGGTTCAGGAGTGGGGATGACCTGCCCTTGGGCAGGAAGCCTGTGCTTGATGTCGACGGTCAGATACCTGGCCTCCCTGAGCTTCGCAATGTCCTCCTTTGTGAAGAGGAGGCCATCCACCGGCCTTGAAGGTTGGATTCGGATATGATTGAAGATCCGAAGTGCTTAAGCCTGAGCTTTCGGTGATGGAACCCGAGGTGGAGGAAGGAGCAAGCGTGGGAAGAGAGGGATAGGCCTCGGTCCCTCTATAAAGGAGGTGAATATCAAGCGTCCTCAGCGTGACCGTTTGGGACTTGCCTAAAAACAAGGAGTCATACCAACAGGCATAGCTGGGTTACCCACACCCGTATTGATGATAATCCCGCGATAAGGGGGACACGATCTCTGCTTCGACAAGACATGCCAATAAAACCTCCTTGCAATAGTGTAGTGGCAGGCTGGGAAAAACGGTTCGTATTAAATCCGGCCGCAGTGTGAGAACATGCTGTGAAAAGTTGTCAGCAGATTAGATTTTATCATGCTCTCTATGGTGGTATGTGGGAATTATTTTGCAGAGCCGGACACGATCCTTGTGTTCAGAATCTACCTTGGAGTATTCGGAGATGGAACCCGCCTTTGCAATGCCGAAGACAATCTGCGCACCGGACTCATCGTCATTGAAGCCTGGTTCAGGGGCTATTGAGGGAGTCCTGGATTAGGGGGTATCCGGACAGCCGGACTATATACTTTGGCCAGACTGTTGGACTATGAAGATACAAGATTGAAGACTTCGTCCCGTGTCCGGATGGGACTCTCCCTGGCGTGGAAGGCAAGCTTGGCAATTCGGATATTAGATCTCCTTCTTTGTAACCGACTCTATGTAACCCTAGCCTCCTCCGCTGTCTATATAAACCGGAGGGTTTGGTCCGAAGGACAAGAACAATCATAATCATAGGCTAGCTTCTAGGGTTTAGCCTCTACGATCTCGTGGTAGATCAACTCTTGTAATACTCATATCATCAAGATCAATCAAGCAAGAGGTAGGGTATTACTTCCATCGAGAGGGCCCGAACCTGGGTAAACATCGTGTCCCCAACCTCCTGTTACCATTAGCCTTAGACGCACAGTTCGGGGCCCCCTACCCGAGATCCGCCGGTTTTGACATCGACAATGCTCTACGACGTTGTTAATGAGGAGATCCTCGCCACTCTTGGCCACCTGCCGAAGTATCCAACATGCTCTAAGGTTGTGCGTTGGTACGGTATCCGGTGTGGTGTGTATTTTGCATGGCCTATCGAGCCATCCCTCCAACATGGTTCCGCACCCTGTAGTGGGCTTCTGTTTCATCGTGATTGGATCGGGTGACCTACGAGGGTGCACCCTTTTTGTTCGGACGAGGGGTTTAGTGAGAGCCCGTGGGTCCCAAAAGGCTGTCTGAGTTTTCCAGGCGCTTTCCATCACACAGTACTTCTGTACTATGGCCGTCAAGTCAGCAAAGTGTGATACGTGACGGCGATTTATGGCGTCAAGGATTCCCTTGTCCGTGCAATTTTTGCGAAAGAATGAGATTGCATCTTCATCGCGACTGTCCTTAACCTTGTTCATTACAAGGAGGAATCTGGCCCAAAAGTGATGTACTGTCTCTTGGGATTGTTGTCTGATGTTGGAAAGATAGCTTGTATCTGGGGGTGGGTGGATTTATGTCCGAACCCTGACCCGATCCGGGACCCAGAGCTTGAGGAGGTTATGAGCTTAATAGTTCAGGTTCTGGGATGTTACCCAATTTTTCTAGCCTGCTGTCTGATTCTAAGTTCATAGTTCCGGGCATGTCCTCCCGCGAGCGGATATCCGGCTCAGTGAGCTCAGGAATCCGGACATAGTTCATCCTCAATATAGGGGAAGAGTCGTCGCGTTGCTCCTCCACCACCACTATCTGATGGGTGATCGACGGAGAGTTAATCCCTCTCTGATCGGGTTTAAGCCCAATATGATCGTAGTCCATAGCGACTCCCAAGACGGCGATGCGATCCAGGAGCTCGTTCAAGGTCGATAACTCCGTCGGATCCATCTGCTCGGCATATTCCGAGCTGACGTGGAGGAGATTTTTGATGACCCGAGAAGTCATCGTCGGCCTGGCGGCCAAACGGGCGGTCATAACGAAGCCGCCCAATTGGAGGGTTTGGCCTGAGGCCAGGGCTCCCCCGGAGGTGATGTTGTCCTTGATAACAAGGCGAGCCATCAAACCTATTTTCGGCATCACAGTGGAACTCTCAATGAAAGCACCAATGTCGGTGTCAAAACCGGCGGATCTCGGGTAGGGGGCCCCAAACTGTGCGTCTAAGGCTAATGGTAATAGGAGGCGGGGGACATGATGTTTACCGAGGTTCGGTCCCTCTCTATGGAGGTAATACCCTACTTCCTGCTTGATTGAACTTGATGATATGAGTATTACAAGAGTTGATCTACCACAAGATCGTAGAGGCTAACCCTAGAAGCTAGCCTATGATTATGATTGTTCTTGTCCTATGGACTAAACCCTCCGGATTATATAGACTCCGGAGGGGGCTAGGTTTACATCAGGTCGGTTACAAATAAGGGAATCTACATAGCCGAATCACCAAGCTTGCCTTCCATGCAAAGGAGAGTCCCACCCAGACATGGGACGAAGTCTTCTATCTTGTATCTTCATAGTCCAACAGTCCGGCTAATGTATATAGTCCGGCTGTCCGAGGACCCCCTAATCCAGGACTCCCTCACTCCTCACTGGGAGTGAGTAATTCCTTCGTAGGCTCACTGGTTGGTTAGGAGTAGGATGAGATTCATCATGTAATCGAGTTAGTTTTGTTAGGGCCTGATCCCTAGTTCTAGATCCACTATGTTCTGAGATTGATGTTGCTATTACTTTGCCATGCTTAATGCTTGTCACTTTGGGCCCGGGTGCCATGATTTCAGATATGAACCCGTTTATGTTATCAGCTTTATATCCATGTTCTAGAACCTATCTTGCAAGTTATAGTCACCTACTATGTGTTACGATCCGGCAGCCCCGGCGTGAGAATAGTCAGGACCACTCCCAGTGATGACCGTAGTTTGAGGAGTTCATGTATTCACCGTGTGCTAATGCTTTGTTCCGGTTCTCTATTAAAATGAGGCCTAAATATCCCTTAGTTTCCAATAGGACCCCGCTGCCACGGGAGGGTAGGACAAAAGATATCATGCAAGTTCTTTCCATAAGCATGTATGACTATTTACGGAATACATGCCTACATTATGTTTATGAACTGGAGCTAGTGCGGTATCGCCCTAGGTTATAACTGTCTCATGATGAATATCATCCAACGAGTCACCGATCCAATGCCTACGAATTTATTTTATATTGTTTCTGCTAAGTTACTACTGCTACTGCTATCATTACTGCTACAATATCACAGCTATCACTGTTACCGTTACCGTTGCTACTGCTGCTATCATCAAAACTATCATACTGCTGTGCTACTAATCACTTTGCTGCAGAGAGTTAATCTTTAGGTGTGATTGAATTGACAACCCAGCTGCTAATACCTTCTAATATTCTTTGGCTCCCCTTGTGTCGTATCTATAAATTGTGTTGAATACTCTACCCTCAAAAATTGTTGTGATCCCCTATCTTGTGGGTTATCAGGCAGTAGGGGCCTATTGGAAACTAAGGGATATTAAGGCCTCTTTTTAATAGAGAACTGGAACAAAGCATTAACACACGATGAATACATGAACTCCTTAAACTACGGTTATCACCGGGAGTGGTCCCGACTATTGTCACTCTAGGGTTGCCGGATTATAACACGTAGTAGGTGACTATAACTTGCATGATCGGATCTAGAACATGGATATAATGGTAATAACATAAATGGTTCAGATCTGTAATCATGGCACCCGGGCCCAAGGTGACAAGCATTAAGCATGGCAAAGTCATAGCAACATCAATCTCAGAACATAGTGGATACTAGGGATCAAGCCCTAACAAAACTAACTAGATTACATGATGAATCTCATCCAACCCCTCACCGACCAGCGAGCCTACAAAGGAATTACTCACTCCCGGTGGGGAGCATCATGGAATTGGCAATGGAGAAGGGTTGGCGATGCCGAAGATCGAAGATCCCCCTCTCCGGAGCCCCAAACGGACTCCTCCTGATGAAGAATAGGAGACGGCAGTGGCTCTTTCTTGTGAAACGCGATAATTCTTTCTCCCCGATTTATTTTCTGGAATAATGTGATTTTATAACATTGGTTTCAGGGTCATCGGTGCCACCAGGTGGGGACAACCCACCTGGGCGCGCCTAGAGGGGGTGGCACGCCCTGGTGGGTTGTTCCCGCCCAGGTGCCCCCCTCCGATGGTTCTTGGTTCCAGATGTTTTCTTTTATTGTGTAAAAATTCCTTGCAAAGTTTCGTTCCATTCCGAGAACTTTTATTTCTGCACAAAAGCAACACCATGGTAGTTCTGCTGAAAACAACATCAGTCCGGGTTAGTTTCATTCAAATCATGCAAATTAGATTCCAAAATAAGAGGAAAAGCGTTGGGAAAAGTAGATATGACAGAGACATATCAAGCGTCGTAGCCGCGGGCACCATAGCTGCGGGCACAGAATGCGCCGGTGGGTGACGCGCCTCAAAGCCAGGAGGCGGGATGAGGGCGGCGCGCGAGCGCCCCGGGAGAGGCGTCGAGGCTCCCGCGTCGCCAGTGGCAGGAGGCACTGCTGGGGGTACCTGCTGAAATGGAAACACATGTTCATCAAAGTAAATGTGTCGGGAGGTGAACACATGGTGGGAGATGGGATCGTAGCACCGATAACCCATGGAATTAGAAGGGTAGCCGAGAAAGATGCATGTAACTGAACATGGTGCAAGTCTGTGAGGAGTAGTGTCGGCAGTGCTAGGATAGAAAAGGCACACAAAAATACGCAAACCATCATACGACCGTGGCGTACCAAAGAGAAGGTGGTGAGGTGCGTAGTTCCACCGTGGGCGGCAAGGTCGAAGGTTAAGAAGAAGTGATGTGGTAGTGGGTGCGTCCGGCCATAAGCGAGGCGGAATGTTAGCATGGAACAGGAGTGTGCGAATGTAGTCATTCAGAGTGCGAAGGACGCGTTCGGCTTGACCATTCTGCTGTGAAGTATACGGGCATGTGAGACGAAAAATTGTGCCATGGTGCGACAAAAAAGTGCGGAAAGCAAGGTTGTCGAACTCTGTTCCATTGTCAGTCTGAAGAGCAAGAATGGGACTCCCAAACTGCATGCTGACATAGGAGTAAAAATCTGTCAAAGTGGAGAATGCATCCGACTTTCGTCACAAAGGAAAGGTCCACACATAATGAGAATAATCATGAAAATAACCAGATAATATAAGTAGCCTGAATTACTAGGAACCGGAGAGGTCCACACATCGCTATGAATCAACTGAAAGGGAAAAGAAGCTATGGTGGTGGAGTTATTAAACGGAAGGCGAACATGTTTGTCGACACGACAGGCATGACAGTGTGATCCTCTAACTTATTACAACTGAAACTAAAACTCCTAAGAATATGACGAAGTGTGAGGGGGTTGGGATGACCCAAACGAGTGTGCCAGAGATCGATGCTAGTGGAGAGAGCAACCGGTGCGGTGGTGGACAGCAGATGCACCAGATAGAGCTCATCAGGGCTGTCACATCGGTGAAGTACCATCGTGGTTCGAGCGTCCTTGACACAAAAACCAAGCTCATCCAATTCAACAATAACAAGATTTTCACGAGTTAAACAATGAACGGAAACAAGATTTTTAATAAGCTGAGGTGACACAAGTATGTTAGACAAAGTTAAAGGCATGGAATTAGAAGGAAAAGAAGTGTGTGCGATGTGTGTGATAGGAAGTGTGGAACCGTCGCCGACACTGATGCGGCGGTCGGTGGTGATGGGAGTGAAGGAGACAAGATTACCAGGATGAGCAAACATGTGAGCCGTAGCCCCGGTGTCCACGTACCAATCACCACCACCAGTGTAGTTGTTCGGCATAGGGGTGGTGTGCAGCACGGCAAGGAGCATCGGGTCCCAAGGCACCGACGGCAGGGTCGGGCGAGGGAGGCGGGAGCGCCATTGGGTAGCCGTAACCGCCACTCAGCTGTGGTGGTGGGTACCCTCCATAGGGCTGCGGAGCCGCGTAGTACGCCTAATGCGCCGACGGGCGTGACATGGGGAGGGTCGGTGCAGGAGCCCGCGGGACCGGCATGGTGTATGCATGAACGACACCAGTCCACGGGTTGTAGCCGGAAGCCCACGGAGGAGGCACCTGAAGCTCCTGCTGCTGCTGACGAGGGGCACCGATGCCCTGCTGCTATTGCTGCTGCCGGCCTCGCCAGCCACCGCGCTGGCCCCTTGCGGCGCCTTTCAGCGGGAGGGGCGGGAGGCCCATACGGTAGGGGGAGCAGCCCCGGCTGCTGGCTGCTGCTGCGCCTGGTAGGGTGGCGGCGGCACCGGGTAAGGCACCTGAGGGCACTGCACAAGCGGTGCGGCCGGGGAGGCGGGAGGTGGCGGCGGCCTGCCGTGGCTGGTGCCGGCGGTGAGGGCGGTGTGGATGGCCTGCGCCTTCACCTGCTTCATCCACCGCTCCTCCAGCCGGAGGTATGCAACGAACTTGGCGAAGGAGGGCTCGGGGATGAGGGTGAGGTTTGCCGCGGTGTTGCCGAAGTCCTTGTTGAGCCCGACGGTGAGCATGCTGAGGAGGAGGTCATCATCGATCTTGGCGCTGATGTCACGGAGCTCGTCAGCAAGAGTCTTGAGGTGACGACAATAATCATCGACGGAGGAGTTGTCCTGGTGGCACCCAAAAGCTCTTGCTCCAAAAAAACATGATGTTGGAGTTGATTGTCGGTGAAGAGCCCATTCAGCTTGGTCCATACGACGCATGCATCATCACTGTCCTGCACGACCATCTGAAAGAGGTCCGGCGAGATGGTGAGGAAGAACCACCAGATGATCATGGTGTCGATGGTGGACCAGTCATGGAACTCGGGGATGAGGATGGAGTCGACGGTGCCGCCCACATGATCGACGAGGTGGTACTCCTGGAACACGAGGGAGAAGTACGTCTTCCACGTGTAGTAGGAGGAGTCTGTCTGGGAGAGACGAACCGGCATCCGCTCGTAGATCTTGAGGTTATGGATGTCGTTGACGTCGAGAGGGTTGGCGTCGGCGAATGGGTTGGAGTTGGTGGACGCGGACGACGTGACAAATGACATGGCGGCTTGAGGTGGTGCGACTAGGGTTGAGCAGAGGGCGGTGGCAGCGGGTCGGCTCGGGATGGAGTTCGGGAGGGGTCGGGTGGCTCGGGGTTGGGTGCGGGTGAGGCGGCGGCGGCTAGAGAAGCTGCAACGGCGGGGTAAGGTGACAGCACGGCGTGGTGGCTAGGGTTAGGCGGCGCGGCAGCGGGTCGAGCGGCGGCTGCGGGCATGACAGGAGGATCATGGCGGCAGCGGTGGCGAGCGCGGCGGGAGGGCGTGGGCGGCGGCGGCATGGAGCAGCGGCGACGGTGGTGGAGCGGAAGCGAGGAAAGAAACCTAAAAAACTGATACCATGTATGTTGTGGGAATTGCACGATGTATTGCTCATGTGCAAACACACGTATACCGAAAAAGGCTGTCGCCCCGCTTTATAAATAAAGCAACCATCAAGCACAAAGTTCACAAGGTATCACCCAAACCACACACACACACACAAAACGCCACCGCAGGCACAGGTCCAACACACACACACACACACACACACACACACACACACACGGGTTCAGCTGTGGGCACAACACAACAAGCCCAACACACACGCACGAGACAACACATTAGTGGCGGCGACGAGGTAGGGAAGATCTATTCCAGCTCCGGTGGTGGTGGGGAAAGCGGAGGAGTCAACCGGAGCGCCATCGCACGAAGCTGGGTGATGATGGAGGTGATGGCGTCTCTCTCCCTGGGACGGCTAAGCGGCCGCCAAAGCTGCAAGAAACCAGACCATTTGAACAAAGCGTTAGTAGCACGATGAAGAGGGATCCACTGAATCACAAGCTTATTCCTAACAGTCCACAGTGTCCAGGCAAGCACCCCGGTGACCATCCACATAATGTGGCCCACTGAGGGTGGAAGCGCCTGGAGTTTGCCGAAGAGAGCGGGGTAGTTGTTGTGATCCCAGCTTCAACCCACTACTTCGCGGAAACAACTCCAGAGGAACTACGCGGACATGCACGTGAAGAAGATGTGGTTTGAGTCCTCTTCAGGCCCGCAAAGCTGGTAATGCTCATCACCGGGGCCATTGCATTTCAGGACCTCCACGTTGGACGGGAGGTGCCCGCGAATCCATTGCCACAAGAAAATCCTAATCTTCACCGGGAGTTGGATCTCCCAAATGGCGATGAGCACCTCATGGCCCAACGAAGGGGTGGTGGCCTGGTAGAGAGACTTAGTGGAGAATTGCCCAGAGGGCTCTAAACACCACCTGGTGCGGTCATCCCCTATCTCAAGATCGAGTTCGTGGAGAGAAATGCAGTCGAGGAATTCATGCCGGTCAGCGATCTCAGTCGGGCGAAAAGGTCATCAGAACGCGATTTTCCCTTATTCAATAAGGTCCGTCGCGACTGTCGGGGATATACCCCGCGGTGTAACCCGGCCGGTAGTATAACCCGGCCGGACTTGGCGACTCACTAATGACCCGCCCTGACTGGACGACACACTAAGTGACCCGCCCGATGTTGGCGAATTATGGGTGACCTGGCAAGCGGATCAGAGGAGCGACAAGACCCGGGGGCCCAGGAGGCTCAAGGCCCAGAAGGCCGGCTTACGTTATGATAGGCCGACTTAAGAGGAAAAGTGTGAGGAATATCTCCCTTACAAGGAATCAAGACCCGGACTTGTATCCGGCTTGTAGTACAAGATAGGCTAGTCCTAATCCTATTTGGACTCCGCATGTAACCCGCCCCTCTAACTTATATAAGGAGGGTCAGGGCTCCCCAAAGGGGGACAAGCAACAAGAACAATCTCTAGGGCAGACACAAAGGGGGAGCCGGCTTACGGCGACTCCTCTCATGAGCATAATGAGACCTAGCCACAAACAGCATGTAGGGTTATTACTGGATGATGTTTCCCGGGGCCCGAAGCTGTCTAAATCCTTGTCTTATGTGTTGCGTCTCTCGTCCCGATCAACCCCTCTCAAGCTACTGCATAGATGCGTTGGCCTCGTGACTAAGTCCTGACACTAAGGACATCTGCCGTGACAATTCCACGACAGCGACCGAAATCGGCGGATCAACCGTGATGGAGAACAAGTCAGGGAAGCAGGCCACGAGGGGCATGTCTCGAGCCCATCTATCGAACCAGAACAACGTGGTGGTGCCCAATCCAACCGAGATTGAGGTCCCAATGCGGAGGACAGGGAGGAGTTGGATGATGGATTGCCAGAACTGGGAGCCCCCAGACCGCTGGCAGAAGGCGAGAGGCTGGCCACAGAGGTAATTTTGCTGAATGAGGCGAAGCCACAGGCCACACTCTCCGTTAGCAATCTGCCACAACCACCTACTCAGGAGGGCTATGTTCATGCGCTTGGAGGACATGATCCCAAGGCTGCCCTAGTCACGCGGTTTACAAATCTCCGACCACCGAACCATGTGGTACTTCTGCTTGCCGCCCTCGCCGGCCCAGGAGAAGCGTCCCTGGACAGTGGCAATCTCATCATGCAGGGTCTCTGGAAAGCCATAAAAGCTCATGATGAAGAGGAGTAGATTGGAGAGGGATGAGTTAATGAGCACCGTCCGGGCAGCATTCGAGAGCCACCTGCCCTGCCAGGGCTCAATGCGGTGCTGAAGCTTCCCAGCCGTGGGGCGCAGCTCAGCCACCGTGAGCCACGAGTCACTAATGGGGACCACCAGATAAGTCATGGGGAAACACCCAAGCTGACATTTAAGCCGATCCATGATGCTTTGTCGCTTGTCTTGGGCTATCCCAAGATCATCACCTCACTTTTGTCGAAGTTGATCCTGAGGCCAGACATTTGCTGAAAGCATAGCAGGAGGAACTTCAAGTTCGTGATGTCGCTTGCTGAGCCTTCCACCATAATAATGGTGTCATCAGCATATTGGAGGAGGGAGATCCCGTTCCCTCCAAGAAGATGCGGCACAATGCCCTTAATGTGGCCCGCAGCTTTGTCCTTATCTAAGATGGCCGCCAGAGCATCCACAACCATGTTGAAGAGGAACGGGGGAAATGGATCACCCTGGCGCACCCCACAGAATGTGGGGAAGAATGGGCCAACCTCACCATTAATGTTCACCAAGGTCCGGCCCGAGGAGACCATTTGCATTACATGGGTGACCTCATGGAGCAAGCATTCCTGAAGGAAGGACCAACTGACTGTGTCGTACGCCTTGTGGAAATCCAGTTTCAGAAATACTGCCTTGAGGTGTTTGGAATGCACCTCATGGAGCGCTTTCTGAAACACCAAGACTTCGTCCAAGATGTACCGGCCCTGGATAAATGCTGACTGGTCCAGGTGCGTGATCTGGTCGGCGATTAGGGCCACCCTAATGGCGTACCCCTTTGCGAGGATGCGGAAGATGACATTAATCACCGTGATTGGGAGAAATTGGCGGATATCCGAAGCCCTAGTTACTTTGGGGATGAGGGTGATTATCCCAAAGTTCAACCTGGTGAGGTCGATGGACCCTAATAAGACCTCCTCAAATAGGGCCATCACCTCTGGCTTAATTACCTCCCAAAAGGTGTGGAAGAACTCCACCCGGAGGCCATCCGGACCGGGGGCCGAAGAGGGGTTCATGCTCTTAATGGCCGCTCGCATTTCCTGCTCGGAGAACGGGTCCGTAAGAACCACGTTGTCCGCAGGTGAGACACAACAGTGGGCCGGCCAGATGTCTTGGGGCAAGGGCAAGCCCTCCCCAAGGGGAGGCAAAGAATAGGTATCTGTAAAAGCCGTCTACATGGGCCCGGATGTCTTCCGACCACTGCAAGAGGGTCTCTCCGTCCCAAAGAAGAGGGATGGAGTTACGGCGATGGTGACCGTTAGCTATGGCCTGGAAGTAGGTGGTATTGGCATACCCCTTGAGGACCCAATTCTGCGTACCCCGCAAGCGCCAGTACGCCTCCTCATGTGTATAGATGACCATGAGTTGGTCATCCAGGTCGTATCTAAGCATCCATTCATTAGCTGAGAGGCCTGCGGCATCAGCACGCAAATCAAGGGACTGGATGGCCTCAAGGAGGGTTTTCTTCCGCTCCCGAATGTTTCGGCCCATGCTTGCACCCCATCCTTTCATGAATTGCCATGACCGCTTAGCACAGATGTGCCAGGAGTCAATGGCCGAGAGGGATCGATGGGGGGCATCACGCGCCTCACGCCACTGGGTGACCACCGCTGCGGCAAACCCCGGCTAGTGCAACCAGGAGGTTTTGAAGCAAAAGCGGAGCGGGAGGGGGGACGCTCGTTCTCCGAAGAGAGCAGGAGGGGCACGTGGTCGGAACCAATCCGCGTAATTGCCCGGAGCGAAGCTAGGGGGCAACGAATGTCCCACTCAGGAGAGGTGAAGACCTTGTCCAGGACTGATCGGGTCGGTTCAGCTTGGCGGTTGGTCCAAGTGAACCTGGCCCCAACTCGATCAAACTCACGGAGGCCCATGTCTGTGATCTAGTCATTGAACATCGCATCCAGGAGAAGTTGACCAAATTGTTGCTCTTGTCTTCCTCCGTCTGTATGAGGTTAAAGTCGCCGCCTACCACTACCGGTAGCTAGGCGGCCACCACCTTCCTATGGAGCTCAGCGAGGAAGGCCTCAGAACGGCGGTGATCGACCGGGCCATAAACCGCAATGATCTCCCATTTGAAGTTTAGGGCCCGCTCGAAAATCTCCATGCTAACAAAGAATTCGCCCTAGTCCATGCTTCCAACCTCAAAGGTGGCATCCTTCACTCCAAGAAGGATACCACCCGAGTGGCCCATACTCCCACTAGAAGGGAGCCAGTGCCAAGCAAATAAGTCGGAGCTCAAATGCTCGAGCTCCGACAGGCAAAACTCGATACACATCGTTTCTTGGATGGCCACAATGTCAATTCGTTCGGTTCACATGTACTCTATCAGTTGGCGGCGGCGCCATCTTGGTCAAAGCCGCGGATGTTCCAAAAGAGGGTCTACATCACGAATCCTTCGAGGGGTTGCTTGACCCCAAGACTCGTGATGCGCTCTAGGCGCGGAGGGCTGTGATGCGGGAGCGGGTGCGGCCCTGGATCTCCACAGGATCGGCCGCCGGCAAGACGTCCATCAAGGATTTCCCGCACGCGAATCGCCTCGATCTGAGCTAGCGGGGGTGCAATCTCCCCCCAAAAAACTATGGCCGAGTCCGCCGCTACCTTGGCGAGGTGGCCAAGCGGAGCCGACTCCAAAGAAGAAAACAAACAAGTAGCAGAAGTGGCTGGGATGGACGGGGTACCTGGCTCGAGGTTCCGGGAAGCGGCCCAGAGCTCTGCCCTCTCTGGGATAGGCAGAGCCGGGCTGCCCTCCGGCCTGGCCGCCTCGATCTGAGCACTACAGCGGGAAGATGTCACCGGAGTCGAGGTTGATCTTCCCCGCCTGTAGTAGGCCATAGTCCAAGGGGAGCGATGGGGCGGCCACTGGAGTGGTCACCACCGCCGATGGCCCATCGCAGGCGGTGTACGAGGACGCCGTTGATACGTCCCAACCTATCTTTAATTTTTTATTGTTCCATGCTATTATATTTTCTATTTTGGATGTTTTATATGCATTTATATGATATTTTATATGATTTTTGAGACTAACCTATTAACCTAGAGCCCAATGCCAGTTTCTGTTTTTTTCCTTGTTTTTGGGTTCTACAAAAAAGGAAACCGATCGGAGTCCAATTGACCTACCAATGTTTGGAGATTTTTTATGGACCAGAAGAAGCCCCCGAAGCAACCGAGTTGGGCAAGAAGAGTCCTGAGTCACCCACGAGGGTGGAGGGCGTGCCCTACCCCCGGGCGCGCCCCCCTACCTCGTGGCTGACTCAAAGACCCCCCCTTACTTGTTCTTGACGCCAAAAATTCCTATAAATACAGAATCCCCCGAAAAGAAACCTAGATCGGGAGTTTCGCCGCCGCAAGACTCTGTAGCCACCAAAAACCAATCGGGACAATGTTCTGGCACCCTGCCGGAGGGGGGATCCATCACCGATGGCCATCTTCATCATCCCGACGCTCTCCATGACGAGGAGGGAGTAGTTCACCCTCGGGGCTGAGGGTATGTACCAGTAGCTATGTGTTAGATCTCTCTCTCTCTCTCTCTCTCTCTCTCTCTCTCTCTCTCTGTCGTGTTCTTAACTTGGCATGATCTCGATGTATCACAAGCTTTGCTATTATAGTTGGATCTTATGATGTTTCTCCCCCTCTACCTTCTTGTAATGGATTGAGCTTTGCCTTTGAAGTTATCTTATCGGACTGAGTCTTTAAGGATTTGAGAACACTTGATGTATGTCTTGCATATGTGTAACACCCGCGATGCGGCTATATCTCCCACGTGTCGAGGCACGATTTAGAGGCATAACCGCATGGTGGTTTTGTCGCAAGAAGGGTCATCTTCACACAATCCCATGTAATGAACAAGAATGGGATAAAGAGTTGGCTTACAATCGCCACTTCACACAATGAACATATAATTCATACATCATTCAGAGTACACACATAGTCCGACTACGGGCGAAGCCAAAAGAAAAGAAGATAACCCAACTGCTAGATCCCCGATCGTCCCAACTGGGCTCCACTACTGATCAACATGAAACGAAACATAGCAACGACCAAGATTTTCGTTGAGCTCCCATCTGAGCTCGGTTGCATCACCTGCACTGGTATCATCGGCACCTGCAACTGTTGTGATAGTATCTAGTGAGTCACGAGGACTCAGCAATCCCATTACCATGGGTATCAAGACTAGCAAAGCTTAAAGGGTAAAGGAATGGTTAAGTGGGGAGGTTGCAGTAGTGACTAAGCATATACAGTGGCTAACATACGCAAATAAGAGCGAGAAGAGAAGCAAAGGAATGGTCGTGAAGCTATCAATGATCAAGAGGTGATCCTGAACTCCTACTTACGTCAAACATAACCCAAAACCATGTTCACTTTCCGGACTCCACCGAAAAGAGACCATCACGGCTGCACACGCGGTTGATGCATTTTAATTTGAATCTGGTGTCAAGTTATCGAAAATCGGACATTCACAAATTCCCATCTGTCACGTAACCGTGGGCATGGCTTTCGAAAGATAATACCCTGCAGGGGTGTCCCAACTTAGCCCATCACAAGCTCTCACGGTCAACAAAGGATATTCCTTCTCCCAGGAAGACCCGATCAGCCTCGGAATCCCGGTTTACAAGACATTTCGACAATGGTAAAACAAGACCAGCAAGACCACCCGACTGTGCCGACAAATCCCGATAGGAGCTGCACATATCTCGTTCTCAGGGCACACCGGATAAGCTAAGCGTACAGTTATCGACGTAATCCAAGTTGCCAAGGAATGGTCCCGCACGGTGCTCTAGTTTGGACCAACACTCGGAGGAGCACTGGCCAGGGGGGGGGGGTACAATAAAGATGACCCTTGAGTCTGCAGAACACAAGGGAAAAAGGCTTAGGTGGAAAATGTTAAAACCAATGTTGGGCCTTGCTGGAGGAGTTTTATTCAAAGCAAACCATCAAGGGGGTCCCATAAATCACCCAACCGCGTAAGGAACGCAAAATCAAGGAACATAACACCGGTATGACGGAAACTAGGGCGGCAAGAGTGGAACAAAACACTAGGCATAAGGCCGAGCCTTCCACCCTTTACCAAGTATATAGATGCATTAATTAAATAAGAGATATTGTGATATCCCAACATAATCCTGTCCATCATGGAACAATCTTCAACTTCACCTGCAACTAACAATGCTATAAGAGGGGCTGAGCAAAGCGGTACAATAGCCAAGCAATGGTTTGCTAGGAAGGGTGAAAAGGTTAGAGGCTAACATGGCAATTTGGGAGGCATGGTAAACAAGTGATAGGTAGCGCAGCATATCGATAGAACGAAGCAACTAGCAAGCAAAGATAGAAGTGATATCGAGGGTAATGGTCATCTTGCCTGAGATCCCGCAAGGAAGAAGAACGAGTCCATGAAGAAGACAAATGGACGTAGTCGAACGAGTCCTCACAACTCTGGAACGAAATCGAAGCTAACGAGAGAAGCAAACTGGAAAGAAGCAAACATCATGGTAAAAACACAAGCATAAACATGGCATGATGCACAATCAAGTATGATGCATGTCCGGTTTAATGAGGCATGGCATGGCAATATGCACAAACAACACTACAAGTTAAGTGGAGCTCAATATGCAACGAGTTGCATATTGACGAAACACCATATCAATTATTTAGTTCTCTCTTGTTTAGGAACACACCAATATTACATGTTGTTATAAACATGGCAAGAGGTGAAACATAAGTAAACTAACTAGTTAGGCAAGTTTAAATGAGGCCGGAAGCAACAAACGACAATTCCGGATAATCCCCATGTCATTTAGCAATTTTTTAAGCAAACAACAATTTTAACCATTTAAATGTTGTTATCATGATGCGGATGACATAATCAAGGTTTATGCATTTTTATAAAATGTTGACATGAACATGTTATGAAGCATTTGGACAACATGGCGGAACGAAAAGGGTGCCACGGCAGAAAAACGAAAATGGTGCCACGGCAACATTCGAGTCCTGGTAACTTGATTGAGATACCGATGCAAGAGAGAAGTGTGCGGATAAGTGTGTCATGCAAAAGGTGGTGGGGTGATCCCGGTTACCGGGTTCCCACGGGTCGATGGCATGGCAAACGAGGAGGAACATGCAAGGATCAATTCGGGGCATGGTGCAAACACGGGCATCTCATACATCACTCATGCATTCGTTCACGGGCGGTCGTCTCGGGGTTATACCTTTGAAGCGTGCATTTTTGGGGTGGATCAAGTCGGTGCAATGTAGAGGAAGTAGGCGTTCACGGGTCGTCATGGAAGTAGTGGTACACGTTTCGTAGTTATTCGGGGTCACGACAAGGAACTTGACATCCACGGAATCTTCGAGGGTCGACGGTAGTGGTACACGGGCCGTAGTGGAAGTAGTAGTTCTCGCGGCGGCAATGGAAGTAGTGGTTCACGGACATCGTGGAAGTAGTCGTTCACGGTGATGGTAGAGTTACTCGCGATCTTGGCAACGGTAGTCGTACATGTCCGGAGAGGAACTTGTCGTATCCATGTAGTCGAACTTGGCGTATCCGAAGGGGTACTTGGTGAATCCACGTAGTCGTACATAGGGTCATAGAGGAACTTGACGTCCATGAAGTCAACGGTGGTGGAACTTGACGCATCGTCGTGTGTAGTAGTACTCGGTGTCCTCGGGGCATCGGCTGTAGTCGTGGTACTTGGCGTGCATCAACTGTTAACCAACAGTGTACATGAGGCAGAGAGGTCTCTTGCGGTCTTGACGTCAACAGAGCTAGGCAGTGGAGAGCATGCATAAAAGGGCACGGCCGTAACGGGTCGGCCAAAGGAGGCACATGCCATGGCGCCATGGATGAGTGGTGACAGCGGATCCGGGTCGCGGGAGGGTGGATCCAGCGGGGCGTGACAAGCAGGGGTGTCGGTGTACTAGAATAGGGGTATCCTAGTATCCCAAACTTGTGCACGGGCAGTTGCAGCCACCTGCGACAAGGCTTGCCGGGTGACTGCCAGGGTCCTCCGCGGTTCCTGTGGAGCCATTCAAGAACAAAGTATCTAAGCCAAGGAGACAAGGCCCCGGCAAGAGGAGCTTGCCGGGAAGGCCAACCAAAGCATAAGAGCAAAGTATCCAAGCCAAGGAGACAAGGCCCCGGCAAGAGGAGCTTGCCGGGAAGGCCCACCAGGGCATCTCAAGGAGTTTGTCGCGACGCGCCACGCGTCCCGGCAAGGCCCGGTGAGCGACAAGCTTCCGGACGCGACAAGACAATGACCGCGGCAAGGCACTTGCCGCGGTGCGCTACCACCCTGTACCTACGCTCCAGCACATCCACCAACGTGTCACCCTGCGGCCTTTCCAGGCGCGCGTGGCGAGAGGATGTGCAGCCAGCGGTACACGGTGGCAAGCGGCGCTGACAAGATCGCCATCGTGGCGAGCGGTGGCGCCCCTGACGGTCCCTTTCTGCACTGTTTTGGGCAACATAGATAGGCATTTAATGCCTTTGTCCCCTACCGTCAGGGTTAGGTAGGAAACACTGTACAGGTAGCTGTACCAATCGCAAGTCCTTTTCCATTTTTACCCTTGTCTACGTTGCCACCTGTCGGTGACCCCTTGAGCATATAAAAGGAGGCCCATGCGCAACGTAGAGAGGGGTTCGGAAGGTTCGAAGCCAGAAAACACTCACGCTCGGTCTCGTTAGCTGCTAGAGTGTACTGTAGCACTCAGCGCTCCCGAGCAAGAACTCAATACAATCAGACAAGTAGCAGTAGGAGTATTATCTCTCCGGAGAGCTCCGACGCTGGGTAAACTGCTCGTGTGCTTCGCCTCGATCTGCTCTTCGTGCGATCTCCGCCCCCCGCCGAACCGAAAGGGGCTCGGTCCGCCGGTCCCATAGGTGTTCGTGGATCAATTTCTCCGACATCTTTGGCGCGCCAGGTAGGGGGCGTCGAGATTGTGTGAACCTGATCCGGCGTTCACGCGAGCTAGATCTTCATCTTCTTCATCGACATGCCACCGAAGAAGAAGGCTTCAGAGGCAGCCGTTCTATCCGCGTCGATCCCACCACCACCGGAGCGAGTGGGTGGTGGGGTAGACGCCGGCGGAAGAACGGACGCCGACGAGGGAGCGCACGGTGATGCCAGGTCCAAGGACAAGGCTGCACAGACCTCGGCGTCCGTACATGTTCCGCGCCCATCTCAGGAGGCGCAGGACCGACAGCGTCATGGTATTCGCAGTACCATACGCTTGTTGGACCAAGATCGAGCTGGTGGATCTCGGGGTACTCAAGACCAGCATGCACGCCAACGTGCTGGCGCGAGTGAGACACGGTCGCCTGGACGGGATACTGCTCCTTCTAACATAGTTAGAAGCCCGAGCACATCCCGCTCCTCGCACCGTTCGCCACTACCGCCCACCACTCTAGCAGAAGCTTTAGCGCGAGCTCAACTGCTCCTGGATTACCCTCCAACGGCGAACAAGACCGACCAATGGAGGGCCACCATTCAGAGTCTCATCGGCTTCGCCAACGGCGACACTCCGTGACCACCGAGTACGTCGCTGCCGCGGCAGGACCGCCAGGCGCGAGCCGATGGCGACGGAACCGGTGGGGGTGCAACCACCGTGCACTCTCCACCCTGAAGGCCAAGATCGCTGACTCGCCGGGTCCACCTCGACAGCGACTCCACCGCATTGTCGGATCCACGAGCTCGTCGCGATCAACGCCAAGTTCTTCATGAGCGACAGCAAGAAGACGCTCGTACCCGCATCGAGCACCGAAGAGAAGCACGGCGTCAATCTGACCAGCGCGCTGGGCCCTCTGTCGACATGCATGCGCCAGGGGAACCAGGCGACTTGCCGTACGCGGTAGGTTGTCCTGCGTTCACTCGTGAGCTGCGGCAAGTCCAGTGGCCCAGCAAGAAGAATTTCAAGCCAGACGTGCTAGAGAAGTACGACGGCAAGACGCATCCGTCGGAGTTCCTCAGCATTTACACCATCGCGGTGCAAGCTGCCGGGGGACGGGACGACAAGATCCTTGCCAACTACTTCCCACTGGTGCTCAATCCCAACGTCAGATCCTGGCTCATGCACTTGCCGGACAACTCCATATCCTCTTGGGCCGATCTATGCCATCAGTTTGTCGGCGCCTTTACAGGCGTCCACAAGCCTCCTGGCCAAGAAAGCGACCTTCATCTGCTCGCCCAGAAGGAAGGAGAGCCCCTGCGCAAGTACATTCAAAGATTCAGCCGCGTACAGCACAATATCCCAGATGTCCACCCTGCCGCGGTAATCCGCGCGTTTCATCAGAACATGCGGAACCGCCGGATGCGGGAGGAGATGGCGATGTGCAAGATCAGAGACGTTAGTGAGCTATATGCCCTAGCCGACAAGTGTGCGCGTGCTGAGGAGGGGAGGAAACTCCCCGGAGAGAATACAGAAGCAACGGGATCAGATAGTGAGGGGACCGCCCCGGCAAAGAAAAACCGGCGGCGGAACAACAGAAAGAAGAAAGGCAAAGATGTGCTAGTTGTTGAGCAGTCCGGCAACGGAGGTGGCACCAAGAAGGCCAAAGCTGGTAGCCCCGGCGGTAACAACTGCCAGGCTGTGGCGGTCGCCAACAAGCAGGACGGCACCAACAAGCAGTACTGCAAGATCCACCGCACCAAGGGCCATGACCTCCAGAGCTGCAAGAAGGTCGAGCAGCTTGTGGAACAGCAGAAGGCTGAATACGAGCGGTGCGACAAGGAGAAAGCCCATGAAGGTGCTGGAGGAGCCAGCAAGAAGCGTCCCGGCCGAGGGGGACGCCGCAGCAAGGCCAAGCAGTGGCAAGGAGACAGACCTCCCCGCGGCCGCGACAAGGATGAAGATGACGACGACGATGAAGATATGGATGATGATGAGACCGATGAGCAGGAGTCCCAGAAAGCCACAGCGGTCCTGTGTGTTGACGGTGGTGCTTCTCTGCATACTTCACACCGCCAGCTCAAGCAATGGGTGCAGGAAGTCAATGCAGCGGAACCACCCGTTGAGTCACGCAGACCTCTGAAATGGTCCAGCACACCTATCATCTTTGACATTGAGGACCACCCTGATCGCATCACTGCGGTCGGGTGCTTGCCGATGTTGGTTTCACCAACTATCCGCAACCTCAAGGTCACTAAGATGCTAGTTGACGGCGGGGCCGGCTTGAACCTGATCTCCTCCGCGGTACTCCAGAAACTCCAGATCCCTGATAGCGAGCTCGAAGAGACCGACACATTCCAAGGAATCAATCCGGGAAGGAGCAAGCCGAAGGGAAAGATCCCGCTGCCGGTGACATTTGGCAGCGAGTTGAACTTCAGAACTGAGAGGGTCACTTTTGACGTTGCTGACTTTCCATTGCCTTACAATGGGATACTCGGCCGTCCAGCACTCGCCAAATTCATGGCAGCCTCTCACTATGCATACAACGTGCTGAAGATGCCAGGCCCGATAAGTGTCATCTCTGTCCCTGGCGACAAGAAGGATGCCCTTATCTGCGCCGACAAGATCTACCGGGAAGCAGCAGCCGCAACAGATCGCAAGTCACTTGCCGCTGAAGCTCCCGGGGCAAAGAAGACCAAGTCCGGCAAGAGTTCTGATGCCCACTCCGGCAAGCGCACCTCTTCGGAGTGCTGCGCTACCGTCGAGGACGCACCATCGAGCTCCACCGGCAAGTGTAAGAAGGCAATGGCAGCTCCACCAGAGACCAAGAAGGTGTCCGCCAAGGAGGACGGCACTGGTGGTACCTTCACCATCAGTGCCACTCTCGACCCTAAATAGGAAAGCGCGCTCGTTGCTTTCCTGCGGGCGAACGTCGACGTGTTTGCGTGGCAACCGTCTGACATCCCCGGTGTTCCCAGGAAAGTAATCGAGCACCATCTTGCCGTCTGTCCTCATGCGCGGCCCGTCAAGCAGAAAGTCAGGAAACAGGCAGTGGAGCGCCAAGAATTCATCGCAGAAGAAATCAAGAAATTGGAAGCAGCAGGCCTTGTCAGAGGAGTGCTCCATCCTACGTGGTTGGCCAATCCTGTAGTCGTGCGCAAGGCAACGGGAAATGGAGGCTTTGTATCGACTTTACCGATGTCAATAAAGCTTGTCCCAAAGACCCATTTCCCTTGCCGCGCATCGACCAGATTGTTGACTCCACGGCCGGATGTGACTTGCTTTCATTTCTTGATGCATACTCAGGATACCATCAGATCTTCATGGCAGAAGAGGATGAGGAGAAGACCGCATTCATCACCCCATGTGGCACATACTGTTTCGTACGGATGCCTTTCGGTTTAAAGAATGCTGGTTCAACATTTGCAAGGGTAGTCCATCACGCTTTTGAGCCGCAAATGCACAGAAATGTGGAAGCCTACATGGATGACATAGTGGTCAAGAGCAAGGACAAGGCGACTCTGATTCAAGATTTAGACGAAACCTTTGCAAATCTGCGCAAGATCAACCTCAAGCTTAACCCCGAGAAGTGTGTGTTTGGAGTCCCCTCCGGCAAGCTTCTCGGGTTCTTCGTGTCTCAGCGGGGAATTGAAGCCAATCCCGACAAGATCAAGGCCATTGAGCAGATTGAAGCACCAAAGCGCGTCAAGGATGTACGAAGACTTGCCGGTTGCATAGCTGCTCTCAGCAGGTTTATCTCTAGGTCTGCTGAGCGCGACCTGCCATTTTTCAAAATATTGAAAAAGGCAGGTCCAATGAAATGGACTCCGGAAGCGGAGGCTGCGCTGCAGGACTTGAAGAGATACCTGTCCTCCACTCCAACACTTGTCGCACCTAAGCCACAAGAGAAGTTGCTGCTATATATAGCGGCAACCAATCAAGTGGTTAGTGCTGCGTTAGTAGTGGAGAGGGAGGCGGATGATGAGCCAGCAACCACGGCAGATGCATCCAGCGACAAGCAGGGGCTTCACCGGCAAGCTCTGGTCCCGACAAAGATGGATCTGCGCAGGCACATGAGAAGATGCAGAAAAGGAATGGTGCAGCGCCCAGTTTACTTTGTCAGTTCCCTTCTGCAGGGGGCTAGGTCAAGGTACTCTGGTGTGCAGAAATTGCTTTTCGGCCTTCTCATGGCCTCGAGAAAGCTGCGCCATTACTTCCAAGCACATGAGATCACAGTCGTCACTCGTTTTCTGCTGAAGAGGATACTGCAAAATCCAGAAGCAACAGGCAGGATTGTCGAGTGGGCACTGGAACTGTCAAGCTTTGGCCTTAAGTTTGAGAGCACTTCAACTATCCAAAGCAGAGCATTGGCGGAGTTCATAGCAGAATGGACGCCAACACAGATGAAGAAATTCCGGAGACGAGCATCCCCGTCAAGGAAGGCAAGCAAAGAGTGGCTGATGTACTTTGATGGTGCCTTCTCGCTGCAAGGTGCCGGTGCGGGCGTGCTACTTGTCGCACCCACCGGAGAGCACCTCAAGTACGTAGTCCAGATGCACTTTCCCAAGGAGCAAGCAACGAACAATACCGCAGAGTATGAAGGTTTGCTTGCCGGTCTCAGGATCGCAGCAGACCTTGGGATCAAGAAGCTCATTGTCAGGGGTGACTCACAGCTTGTCGTCCGCCAAGTGAACAAGAGTTATCAGAGTCCGTTGATGGAAGCTTACGTTGATGAAGTGAGAAAGCTAGAAGAGCACTTTGACGGCCTACAGATGGAACATGTTCCAAGAGCTCAGAATGACATTGCTGATGGCCTGTCGAAGTGCGCCGCACTTAAGTTACCTGTGGAACCAGGGATCTTTGTGCTCAAGCTGACTCAACCGTCTGTAACACCATCAACTGGACAGAGCAAGAAGAGGAAGTTGATTTTTGGTGACTATCTTCCGGCAGAGCTCCCCGAAGCCGCCGCCAAGAAGGTCCCCAAGATCGACGCCAAGTGTGCTGAGGAGCAGTCTGCTCCTGCGAGCCTTAGGGTTCGTTCCGTTGAAGCAGACACTCCCGACAAGTTTTGCTCCGGCAAGCTTGCCAGGGAACGTCAAGCTCCAGCCGAGCCACAGGTTCTTGCCGTAGAAGCGGATGTTCCCGCAGCAGCAGATGTGCCTTTAGTCCTTATTGTCGAGCCGCAAGCTCCAGCATGGGCACAACAGATTGTCCGTTTCCTTCAGACAGGAGAACTTCCCGAAGAGCAAGAAGAAGCGGAAAGAGTAGCCCGGCAGTCAAGTATGTACCAGTTTGTCGACAACACACTGTACAGAAGAAGACTCAACGGTGTGAAATTGAAGTGTATTCACCGGGAAGACGGACAAAAGCTGTTGGCAGAGATACATGGAGGCATATGTGGTCACCACATTGGCGCGAGAGCACTTGCCGGCAAAGCGTTCCGGCAAGGTTTCTTTTGGCCAACAGCCCTCCAGGATGCAACTGCACAAGTAACCAAGTGTGAAGCGTGCCAGTTCCATTCCAAACAGATACACCAGCCAGCTCAAGCTCTCCAGACGATCCCTTTATCCTGGCCATTTTCGGTCTGGGGGCTCGACATCCTCGGCCCCTTTCCCCGAGCTGTCGGGGGCTTTGAGTACTTGTACGTTGCAATCGACAAGTTCACAAAGTGGCCGGAAGTGGAACCAGTGAGGAAGGTGACAGCACAGTCAGCAGTCAAGTTCTTCAGGTCGATTGTTTGCCGTTTCGGGATCCCTAACAGGATCATCACCGACAACGGCACACAATTCACGAGTCGCACCTTCATGAAGTACGTCCAAGATCTTGGCGCCAAGGTCTGCTTCGCTTCTATTGCTCATACGAGAAGCAACGGTCAAGCGGAGAGGGCGAATCTCGAAGTGCTGCGCGGGCTCAAGACCAGGACTTTTGACAGGCTGCGCAAGTGCGAAAAGAACTGGATTGAGGAGCTGCCGGTGGTTCTTTGGTCGGTCAGGACGACGCCAAATCGAGCCACTGGCCAAACACCTTTCGCTCTAGTCTATGGAGCAGAGGCAGTTCTCCCCACGGAACTCGTATACGGGTCACCGCCAGTGCTCGCTTATGACGAGCTTGAGCAAGAGCAGCTGCGACAAGACGACGCGTTGCTCCTTGAGGAAGACCGTCTTCAGGCTGCTGTACGAGCTGCTCGATACAAGCAAGCTTTGCGCCGCTACCATAGCCGCAAAGTTAATGCCAGAAGTCTCGAGGAAGGCGACCTTGTTCTTCGGCGCGTTCAGTCCGCCAAGAATTCCAACAAGTTGACGCCGAAGTGGGAAGGCCCTTACCGGGTGAAACGAGTCACTAGGCCTGGCGCTGTCCGCCTTGAGACCAAAGATGGCATTCCGGTGAGCAACTCCTGGAACATTGAGCATCTTCGTAAGTTTTACCCGTAAGGCGCGGTTGCCAGAACCTGTTCCGGCAACCACCTTTTGTACAAGTCTTGCCGATGTTGCATGTAATCCTTTGTACAAAGCCAGGCGCAGATCCCGTGCATAAGTAAAGCGCATGTGCCTTGCACATCTTGTCAATTTCATGCTTTCTATAATTCTTTGCATGCATGTATCTGACACTTTGTGCAGCACGTACCCCCCGTAAGCAATAACGAGCCCTAAGGCTTCATATCATTATTTTTTCTGCTTTCTCTTTCTCGAAGGAAGGAAGTTCCCTCGCGCACAAGTTTGCCGGGGGGGGGGAAGGAGATAATGGTGTGGACCAGGCGTCGTTCAAGGAAATGTTCGCCTTACCGGAAAGCAAACGACAGAAAAGCTAAGTTGCCAAAGTTTGAGCAATCAGTTAAATTTTTTAACTGATCTTCCTCGAACGACCTTGCTTTGTATGGAAAACCTGTGCGCGGAGGAACCAACTCGTAGCTAGTTGCGCCCTTACTTTGTTTCGAGTCCGCTCAACAACTTAAGTGAGCTGCGACTAGTTGCGACAAGGTTTCTTGTCGGCAGCGGCACTGCCAGCAGGCTGCTGACGTTCCGCACTCAGCGCTCGCGGCAAGGGTTCCTGTGCCGACAAGTTCCCTAAAAGCGTAAGGCAAAAACATACAAAGGAAGGAATCAAGTAAAGGAGATAACATAGCAATTGATATCCAAAATAGAGTTATATTACAAGATAACTTGTCGCGGCTCTAATAGATTGTTTTCATGACATGACCAGCAGCGACAAGGAAAAGAGAAAGTGCGTAGCCTAATCTACGCGATCACCCTCGACCCTCTTGATACCGCTCACCTTGTCCACAATGGGTGCGACAAGGGCCTTGAGCGCTTCTAGATCGGCGCCCGGCGGCAAGGACCTGAGGACGTTGGTGAGGTTGAGGCCTGGATTGCGAAAGGCCACCTTCACCAGCACCTTCTGGAGAGCCCCTGCGCAGATCTTGCGCGACTTGTCGGCCAGCTGCTTTGGGATCTTCTCCCGGAGTCGCTGGAGAGCCGTCGCCACGCCTTCGAAGAACAAACTAAGCTTGGCGCTGGGTTGGAGGTGCTCATCGGAGGAGTACCCGAAATCCTCCATCCCCAACAGCGCCAGCTCCTTGTCGATGGCCGCGGCAGCATGCACAAGACCCTCGGTCCAATGCTCCACGGTCTCCCTGAGAGTATCCTGGGCGGCAGCAGCATTTGCCAGCAGCGCCTCGTCGGCCTTGATCTTCTCCGACAAGGCCGCTTCTCGCTCCCTAGTGCCATCCAGCGTCTGAGTCAACGTGGCCAGCTTCAGCTCGAGATCGGCGTTGGAATCCTTGGCGGCGCTGAGCTCCTTATTCCTCTCAGCAAGAAGACCCTGCAGCTCACCATGAGCGGCAGCGTCCTTCTCGCGCTCGCGCTTGAGCACGGCAAGCTCCTCGCCGCTCGCCCGGAGATCGGCTTCCAGCTGCGCCACCTTTATCTCCAGCCCCTTCTTGCGGCCTCGGCAGCTGCGGCGGCATCCTTTGCCTCCTTGAGAGCCCCGCCAATCGCCTGCTCGCGCGTGGCAAGCTCCTCCTCGTGGCTGTCAAGATTGACCTTGCGCTGCGCCAACTCTCCTTCCTGAGCAAATAAGCTTTCGGCGACAAGCCATTGCTTCTCTTCAGCTTCAGCCTTCTCGAGGAGGAAGGTTTTCCGCTCCTCGAGAAGTTGCTCCCGGTCCTCCGCCAAGGACCGGAGAGCTTCCTCCCTAAGGCCCCGGAGCTCCTCCGCGCGCTTCTCAATGTCAACTCCCGCCTTCGCGACAAGTGCTTCGCGGGACACCAGCTTGGCTTGTCGGGCGCAGTAGAGTGACAGCAGCTTCCGCAGCAGCTGTTCCTCTTCAGGCTCGTCACTGCTGCTTGGCGCGTCAACCAACTTTAGCCCCTCGGAGGCAAGTACCTCTCCGTCCAGCATCTCTCCTTCGACCGGCACCCTGGAGCTTGAAGCCCAGGGGAGCTTGATGAAGATGTCGTCGCCGGCCTTTAGATAGGCGTCGGGCTGGGGCTCTTCGGAGCCTGGCGTTGCAGCAGCGGCGGAGGGATCGGCGGTCGGCGTAGCGCCTGGCGCTCCTGCGGCCTCAGGGCCGTCAGTGCAATCGCCGGATCCCTCGCCGGCTTCTGCGGCGGCAGCCTTGGCGGCCTCTTCGCCGACAGGATCATCAGCACCGGCCTCTCCTTCGGTGGTGCCGGCGTCGTCAGCGCCGCTGCACGCGTTCTCCTCGCCGGCGACCTCGTTTTCCATCGGCTCTGTGGCAGATGGATCTGGCGAACGGGGAAAGGGAGAGAAATCAAGCGAACGTTCAAAAAGAAAATCAGAAGAAGAAGAACCCAAGGGAAGTTCTCAGGAAAAAGGATTACCTGTGCTAGGATCTGCGGTCGTGGTCTCAATCACCGGAGGATCGCTGGTGCCGTCCCTTGCCGGAGAGCTGCCCCTTGCCGGAGAATTTTCCCTTGCCGGAGAACGCTCCCTTGCCGGGGAATCCTCCCTTGGCGGTGTAGTGGAAGCAGATGGCATTTCAGGAGTGGCCTCCGGGCCCTCCTGGTGAGGCTGCTCTGCTCCTGCACAAATCAGCAATCAGATATCAGCAAAGAAGGAGCACCCATGCGCACCCGAAAGCAGGAAATAAACAATACACTTACGCTGGGGGCTGCACTGGGGGCTGCTTGGAGGAAGGGTTGCCGGGTCCGGCAAGGTGGTCTCAGACATGTCCCCTGCCGTCACCACGGGATCATCCTCGATGACAATCACCGAGGCCTTGGCTCTCTTCGCCGCTCTCTGGGCCAGCATCCTGAAAAGGAATAGGTTCAGAGTAAAAGCAAGTCAGATACAAGACAAAGAAACAAAAGTGAAGAGTTATAAGAACAGCAAAGAATCTTACTCTTCTTCTTCCTCGTCGGACCTGAGCGCGGAAAGATCGAAGTCCGGCTTGCCTCCGGTGCGACGAGGCGGAGGAGTAGGTTCCCTTGCCCGCTTGGCAGGGGCAGTAGCGGTGGACCGGGAAGACCCCGCCTCAGTTGCCGCAGCGGCGTGAGGCGCTCCCGCGGCAACACTGCTTGCCGTGGTAGAGCGTGTCGCACGGCTCGGCGGCTGTTGGCTCGTCTGCCGCTCCGCTACGTCCCGCGCCTTGCGGAGACGCCTTCTTGGTGGAGTTGGGGGCTCTACTTGCGACGAGTTGCCTGAGGGTTCGAGCCCGACAAGCTCTCCCTCGCCGGGCTCGATCGGCTCCTCCTCTTCGGGCCCGACAAGTTCTTCCTCGCTGACAAACTCCTCGCGCTCGGCAAGACTTGTCGCCTCTACTGCCTCTGCCTCCTCCATGGTGAATCCAAACTCACCCGCGGCAACAGCTGCTGCCACCTCTTCCAGCCTGGTGGTGATGTGCTGCATCTCATTATCGGTGGTGTCGCGGGTGAGGCTCTTCTATTCATCGGGGCGGATCGGCACTTCTTCCAGGCCGTCAAAGAAATCCCGCACGACGTCGTCGGCAGGCTCTTGCCAAGTCGGGACAATTCCGTGCGACTCGCACAGAGGCATCATTGCGCGGATGCGTCGAGTGAAGAGTTGTTCCACAGTGGAACCACACCCCTCGGCAACACGAATGGATGTTGGGGATCGCACTTGAACAGCTCCAGAAGCATCGCATCCAGCTCTAGGACGGTGGAGTTGAAATTGAGGCCTGGGCGCAGCCTCATGATATCTGCCGAGTTCTGGAACTCCCAGGCGGGTCTCCCCCTCTCCTGCAAGGGGGCGATGCGGCGGCGGAGAAAGTCTGCGCCAATGGTGCCTACAGTGAGCCCGGCAAGTCTAAGACGAAGGATCGGGGTGATAGCAATACTCAGCCTGTCGTCTTCCGGGGCCACGTTGCTCCAGTCATTGCCGCGTACTATTGGGGCTTGGCACAAGGCAGTAAACGGTTGCGGGTTCTCCTCGACGATCCAGCACCACTCTGCTCTCCACTCCTCCCACTTGCTGCGGAGCTCTCCCTCCAGATAAGCTTCCTTCTTGCCGACTCTGGAGATCCAAGCGATCCCGCCGGCAAGGGGCTCTCCTCTCTCAACCCGGGGCATAAAGAAGTGGCGGAAAAGGGCTACATTTGGGTGGACTCCGACAAAGTTTTCGCAAAGGTGTGCGAAAACTGCCATGGTCAGAACGGCGTTGGGGGTGAAATCAAGGAGGCGGAGCCCGTAGGTGTTCATGGTGTCACAAAAGAATTCAGAGAAGGGCGGGCAGAGCCCGCAGTAGAAGAACAGCGCGAAAAAGGGGTACCCGTTTGTACCAGAAGAGGTAGTAGTACTCCCTCAGCTCCTTCGCGGCAAGCTGAGGGGGGAAGAGGGCCCGCTCCTTTCGCAGCGCCGCGAGCCGCTGCGCCTCGACCGACTTCACGCCCTTCCCCTTGTCGGCTTTCGGAGCCATGGTGGAGGTGGTGGGGGAGGTCGACGGCGTTGGTGGTGCTGGTGGCAATGGGGGGCGGAGCGCTGCTCTCGAGAAGAAGGAGGGAGCGGCGGAGATTTGGGAAATGGAGTAACGACCGGCAGGATGGGCGAACTGTCCCTGTTTCCCCTGCTTATAAAGAGGGAGGGGCGGACGTTTCGCCCTTCCAAGTAAAGAAACCACCCACGATCTCTCCCACGACGCCGCATTCGACGCGTGCCGTTGGGGAGGGCGCGGTGGATACGGAGAAAGATACGACGTAACCCAGGCTGCACATGCCCGTGCCCTGTTTTGGGCCTGGCCCAACAGCGCTCGGCACCGTGTATGGCCCAGGCCCGGGGGCTCCTGTCGGTGTACTAGAATAGGGGTACCCTAGTATCCCGAACTTGTGCACGGGCAGTTGCAGCCACCCGCGACAAGGCTTGCCGGGTGACCGCCAAGGTCCTCCGCGGTTCCTATGGAGCCATTCAAGAACAAAGTATCTAAGCCAAGGAGACAAGGCCCCGGCAAGAGGAGCTTGCCGGGAAGGCCAACCAAAGCATAAGAGCAAACTATCCAAGCCAAGGAGACAAGGCCCCGGCAAGAGGAGCTTGCCGGGAAGGCCCACCAGGGCATCTCAAGGAGTTTGCCGCGACGCGCCACGCGTCCCGGCAAGGCCCGGTGAGCGACAAGCTTCCGGACGCGACAAGACAACGACCGCAGCAAGGCACTTGCCGCGGCGCGCTACCACCCTGTACCTACGCTCCAGCACATCCACCAATGTGTCGCCCTGGGGCCTTTCTAGGCGCGCGTGGCGAGAGGCTGTGCAGCCAGCGGTACGCGGTGGCAAGCGGCGCTGACAAGATCGCCATCGTGGTGAGCGGTGGCGCCCCTGATGGTCCCTTTCTGCACTGTTTTGGGCGACATAGATGGGCATTTAATGCCTTTGTCCCCTGCCGTCAGGGTTAGGTAGGAAACACTGTACAGGTAGCTGTACCAACCGCAAGTCCTTTTCCATTTTTACCCTTGTCTACGTTGCCACCTATCGGTGACCCCTTGAGCATATAAAAGGAGGCCCATGCGCAACGTAGAGAGGGGTTCGGAAGGTTCGAAGCCAGAAAACACTCACGCTCGGTCTCGTTAGCTGCTATAGTGTAATGTAGCACTCAGCGCTCCCGAGCAAGAACTCAATACAATCAGACAAGCAGCAGTAGGAGTATTATCTCTCCGGAGAGCTCCGAAGCTGGGTAAACTGCTCGTGTGCTTCGCCTCGATTTGCTCTTCGTGCGATCTCCGCCCCCCACCGAACCAAAAGGGGCTCGGTCCGCCGGTCCCATAGGTGTTCGTGGATCAGTTTCCCCGACAAGGGGCCTAATCCAGCCGAAGTCGGGACGAAGGCGATCTCTGTCGGTGGGACTTGGTGGTGGGGCCAGCGCGAGGAGACGGGGCGGCACTCACCGAGTCGGGGCCGAAGGGTCGGATCGAGGGGCTCCTCCCCTAACGATGGAGCTGACGAGGCGGTGGCGCCGGGTAGACGATGAGGCGGGTGAGGAGGTCCTGGCACGGTGGCGAGCTTGAGGTGGCTAATGACGGAGAGATGCAGGTGCGAGCAGTAGGTTGGGCGCGCGGCGCTTGAGCGCAGAGGCGACCGGGCCGCCGGAGTTGGTCGCACCGCAGCTCAGGGCGGAGCAACACATGTAGAAGGGAGCAGGAGGTGCATGGAGGCCTCGGTGTGCAGGGTGTCGCTGCGCCTTGGCGCAGGCTGCAGCCCACGGCAAAGCAGAGAGGAGGCGCAAAGGGCGTAGTCAACGCGGTTGGGACGAGCAGCGAGCTAGGAGAAGCGGGGCTTGGACGCCGGCTGCAGGGAAGCTCTGGGCAGGGGAAGTAGCCACCATGGGGACGGGGAGGAGCTCGGCTCCCCTCGAGTGTTGCAGGCTGCTGGTGGAGGAGACGCGCGGGCGAGGTGGCCCCTGGTCGCTGTAGAGGAAATAGAGGACGGCGTGGGTCCGGTGACGACGGAGAACGGCAGGATGCGGCGAGGCTGTGCTGGCCATGGACGACGGTGAGGGAGGGCCACCGGAGTTGGCCGGCGAGGGGGTTGCGCGGGATCAGGAGGAACGGGTCGAGGGGGCTCGCGACGGAGGAGAAGGACGAGGGGATCGGGTGGAAGCAGCAGGAGGGAGGGATGGCGGCGCTGCGAGGAGGAAGATTGGGATCGACGAGAGGAGGGAGGAGCGTGGGGATCCTCTCCCTGGTGCGATGCGTGTGCGGATGGCGGTGGCACGGGAACGAGGGGGGAGATCGATGGAGAGGGTCGGGGCCTAGGGTTTAGGAAGGGTTTAGGTGGGTTGGGCCTAGGTGGACCTAGGGAGGCCGGCGGAGGAACCTTGGGCCATGTGGGTGGAGCTGGAGAAAAAGCCTGGTTCTCTCTCTCTCCCTACTTCTTTATTTCCCGAAAATAGAAAATAAATCAAGGAAGAAAAGGAGAAGAAAGGAAGGTAGAAATAGAATTTTGGGCATGGGGATTATTTTCCCGGACTCACAAAAATATGCTTGTTCCGAGAAAATAGAAAAAGCCATGATTGAAAGATGTAAATTCAAACTCATTTGAATTTAATTCAAATGGGTTTGAACTAGGACTTGATAAAAGGAAGGTCCAAAAATGTCAGATTTTTGGTGGAGCTCCGGAATATGATGAAAAAATATATGGCAAGGTTGGAGACCAAGAATTAAGATAACAAAGGCATTGGGATATTTTGCAAGTGTGTTATGGTGAATTCCATATTAATGAAATATTTAAAATAGCTCCATAAATATTAGGAGGATATGTTATAAAGAGAAGTCACCCTTCCCTCGACTTAAATAGATCAACCATCTATGCAATTTATTAGTTGAGTTGAGATGCAAAGATTAATGCCATGATGGCATGATGACATGATGCAATGCAAAAAAATAAAAGAGCAAGCACAAATGAAACACACGGTGATAACAAAAATATGGAAGTCTTCTGGATCGTCGGTCTTGGGGCGTCACAACACTCCGCCACTACAAGAGGATCTCGTACCGAGATCTAGGATGGCACCGGAGAGAAGCGGGAAAGGAAGAGAAGAGGTAAAACTAAGTTGCTTCTTCGACCAATGAGTGAAACCAAAGAACCTTGGGAGGTTGAGCAATTTAAAATAAAGAGCACAACAGAGATGAACGAGATTGCAAACAATCCGTTAGAAAAGAGGAACAAGGAACATTACGAGAACTTGAAGGTTGCAAAGACATGAATCAATAGTTTAATGGACAAGATAGAATTCGAAACCACTCCGGTTAAAACAAGATGAGAGAGGAAGAATTCGGGAGCACTCTGGTTGAACATGGACGGAATAGAACATGAACATGAGAAAATGGGATGATACTTGATGAAATCAACAACACACTGCCTCCAAAACTTTTGAAAGAATGGCACAATGGGTAAGAAGGATTTCAGATAGCACTCAGGTTGAAAAGAGAGGCAAAACTTGATAAGATGAAAGAACTTGAATGAGAACACAACACTCCGGTTAAATGGATAAGGAAGAAAAGAACATGATCCTCACAATTTCGAGATGATGAGTGAAAAGAGCAACATCACAATGCCTCCGGAAGAAAGAATAGTAGATAGATCATTGGAATAACAGAATGAACAAGAAAATGCCAACTTCTGCCACAAATGAGCTTGGAAAGCACCCTTCCAAGAAGGTTACAACGGGGTTGTTGGGAAAAACCGACAACAAAATGAATAAGCTTGTAGTGGGCTTATGGAAAACATCTCAAAACTATGAGGTGACAACTGGCCACTAATGGAAACCATTGATTTGATTGAGAGCACCAAAGAGATGAAAAACTTCTTTCACCGCGAGAATAGGTGGAAACTTGGATTATCGATAGACACCACAATTAGCAACATCCCTTAGGGAAGGCTTTAAGTGAAATATGACACAAGATAACTCCGACGAAGAGATAGATTGGTTGAAAAGATCTTTTGAACAAAGATAAACTAATGGATTTAAATATGTCACTCTTGAAAACTTTGTGAATCATGAAACTCGAAGGGAAATTATCTAGAATGACATACACCATCTCAAAGACATGATAGAAGGAATTGCACTTTGGAATGCAATATGAAGAATGCTTGAATGCCTCAAAACAAAACATGTGTTGAGCACCATGTTTAATTTTTGAGTATAGCTTGGCGGGTCATAACTTCGAGAGAAATCTTTAAGAACAATTGAAGAATGAAAAGAATCCTTGATGAACCACCATGTTGAGCCTCCATGAAGAACTCTGGTAATAAAAGGATGATAGAAAGAAAGAGAAGTTGAAAACACAAGGTGAAGCCTTGCGATGATTTAGAAGGAGCTTCGTGATGATATAACCGAGAGAACTTGGAACTCCAGAAAGAAAAGATGAACATCTTAGAACCGAAAATGTATTCCTCATGAACAAACTCCAAAGGAAGGGATTAATCACTTGGATGAAACAAGAATAAGAATTATGTTATGTGTATCCTTCACCAATTTAAATTGATGACAAACAACGGATTTGGCATACTACTTATTCCCGTAGAAAGGATTAAGAGGGATATAGCATAAACTTGAGAAGGTATAGATGGAACCACCGGTGGGATTTGGAAACAACGAATATTTGATATGATAACGAAGGAAGTGAAATCTTGAATGAACCACCGTAAGAATTGAAAATGAAAGTCGCAAAGGCACAACTCACCGGGGATAATTAGAAAATGAATGAAGATACTTAAGGGGATTTAGATACCAGAGAACAAAGAGATCATGAACTGATTAGAGGGTATTTGAACGATGCACCAGTAAGATTTGGAGAACGATAGCTACACGCTGAGAATGAAGAATTATGACATGATGGCCTTCGGAGGAAAAAAATGGAAACAACTAATAAAAAGCTCCGGATGGTAAGAAAAGAATTGTCACAACAAAAAACAATTATGAGGATGGCATCAAGCTTGAACTACGCATCTTTGGAAGAATGGGTAAGGATTTAAGAGGAACTCTTCTTCGGTCTTCAAAAACCGTGAACGACGACGAGAAACACCACTATGAATTGTTGGGATACTCCAGGAGAATGAAAAACAAAGAGGTTGAGTCAACAATGAAAAATAATTTGAAATCGATCTTGGAAAACATCTGACTGATGAAATTCATTCTTACGTCAAACTTCGAAAAGAATTTGGGAATGGCTCCGGGAAAATTAGAAGAGTCAGGTAAGATCCTGGGAAAAGACCTGTGGGTTAGGGCCCACTCAAAAGGAAACACCGGATAAGAACATTGACAGAAAAGAATGGAGAGTCTTCCCATCAATAAAATGGATACCCGATTAAGAAATCTGAGTCCTTGAAGAAAATGGTGGGAGGGCGGGAAAAACAAAGGCAACTTGGGGTAGATGGAATGGATACCATTGAGAAAACTTAGAATTGATCTTGCGAATGTTGAAATGTTCGGATCCACTTGAAGAGAAGAACACCGGTCGGAAAGAATTGACATGACAATCTCGATGATCAAGAAGGATTAGTATTCACATAGCAATATGAGAGCACCGTTTAGGAAAGGTATGGATCAACACTCAGACATCGATGCAACTTGAATACCACAAATAAAACAAAGCAAAGGATTTGGCTTGCAGAATAAGTCGGAACAAACATATGATAGAGATTTCGTCCGAAGTTTTCATGGTGGGGCCCACACGGGCTCGATCGTACAGCACCATCATGTACAAGGCAGTGCACATGACATACGAAGTGTCCCCAAACCAGCATAGCCAAGGGTTCTTTAAGACACAACAAGACCACTGTAAAAAGGATAAGCGGACCACTTGACGTCGAACCCCAATCTCATATCATGCATCTGTCGGAAAGAAAAAAACTAGAGCTACTTGAATTCCCACCTATAAACTCCTGAAACTTTCTGGTTATGCAATCTGGTGTTGGGGATACATGAGAAGCAATATATATCTCACCCAAAACTAACAATCCCTACATCCAAGCTGTATCCATCCGTCAACACATAACCAAGAAACCTTCGGAAATCGTGTACCTCAACCTTCGAAAAGCATCCGTTATACAAGCTATGGCAATACTCCCGAACTCCCCAGTACTGGGTGGCGTCGAGGTTATCTCACCAACAACTGCATAAAAGAGATTTTCAATGTCGGCAAAACTCAGGTATTCCAGAACTGCAATGATAAAATTATGACGACAACACCTCGGAGCTCAACTCCCCACGACACTGCCACAACCCCTAAATGTCAGGAGGCACCAAGAACAATGTTCTCGTCATAAGAATATCGGAACGATCCCAAGATACCCGCGTGATCCTAAAAAAAATTTAGTGAATTTGAGGCGAGGAAAGACAAAACATCTACGTCAGGAGGCGTCACCAGAGCGATGAAGGGACTGAGGAGTAAAAAGAATCCTACTCTTCGATATATATAATCCTAAGACTCAAAACATTTTTGTTTTAGACTAAACAATGTTAGCGACTCGATCAAGCAGGGGCTCCTAAGTCGGGGATGGCTCTGATTACCAACTTGTAACACCCACGATGCGGCTATATCTCCCACGTGTCGAGGCATGATTTAGAGGCATAACCGCATGGTGGTTTTGTCGCAAGAAGGGTCATCTTCACACAATCCCATGTAATGAACAAGAAAGGGATAAAGAGTTGGCTTACAATCGCCACTTCACACAATGAACATATAATTCATACATCATTCAGAGTACACACATAGTCCGACTACGGACGAAGCCAAAAGAAAAGAAGATAACCCTACTGCTAGATCCCCGATCATCCCAACTGGGCTCACTACTGATCAACATGAAACGAAACATAGCAACGACCAAGATTTTCGTTGAGCTCCCATCTGAGCTCGGTTGCATCACCTGCACTGGTATCATCGGCACCTACAACTGTTGTGATAGTATCTGGTGAGTCACGAGGACTCAGCAATCCCATTACCATGGGTATCAAGACTAGCAAAGCTTAAAGGGTAAAGGAATGGTTAAGCAGGGAGGTTGCAGCAGCGACTAAGCATATACGGTGGCTAACATACGCAAGTAAGAGCGAGAAGAGAAGCAAAGGAACGGTCGTGAAGCTAGCAATGATCAAGAGGTGATCCTGAACTCCTACTTACGTCAAACATAACCCAAAACCGTGTTCACTTTCTGGACTCCACCGAAAAGAGACCATCACGGCTACACACGCGGTTGATGCATTTTTATTCGAATCTGGTGTCAAGTTATCTACAACCAGACATTAACAAATTCCCATCTGCCACATAACCGCGGGCACGGCTTTCGAAAGATAAACCCTGCAGGGGTGTCCCAACTTAGCCCATCACAAGCTCTCACAGTCAATGAAGGATATTCCTTCTCCCGGGAAGACCCGATCAGCCTCGGAATCCCGGTTTACAAGACATTTCGACAATGGTAAAACAAGACCAGCAAGACCACCCGACGGTGCCGACAAATCCCGATAGGAGCTGCACATATCTCGTTCTCAGGGCACACCGGATAAGCTAAGCATACAGGTACCGATGTAATCCAAGTTGCCAAGGAATGGTCCCGCACGGTGCTCTAGTTTGGACCAACACTCGGAGGAGCACTGGCCCGGGGGGTAAAATAAAGATGACCCTTGAGTCTGCAGAACCCAAGGGAAAAAGGCTTAGGTGGCAAATGTTAAAACCAATGTTGGGCCTTGCTGGAGGAGTTTTATTCAAAGCGAACTGTCAAGGGGGTCCCATAAATCACCCAACCACATAAGGAACGCAAAATCAAGGAACATAACACCGGTATGACGGAAACTAGGGCGGCAAGAGTGGAACAAACCACCAGGCATAAGGCCGAGCCTTCCACCCTTTACCAAGTATATAGATGCATTAATTAAATAAGAGATATTATGATATCCCAACATAATCCTGTCCATCATGGAGCAATCTTCAACTTCACCTGCAACTAACAATGCTATAAGAGGGGCTGAGCAAAGCGGTAACATAGCCAAGCAATGGTTTGCTAGGGAGGGTGAAAAGGTTAGAGGCTGACATGGCAATTTGGGAGGCATGGTAAACAAGTGATAGGTAGCGCGGCATAGCGATAGAACGAAGCAACTAGCAAGCAAAGATAGAAGTGATATCGAGGGTAATGGTCATCTTGCCTGAGATCCCGCAAGGAAGAAGAACGAGTCCATGAAGAAGACAAACGGACGTAGTCGAATGAATCCTCACAACTCCGGAACGAAACCGAAGCTAACGAGAGAAGCAAACTAGAAAGAAGCAAACATCATGGTAAACACACAAGCATAAACATGGCATGATGCACAATCAAGTATGATGCATGTCCGGTTTAATGAGGCATGGCATGGCAATATGCACAAACAACACTACAAGTTAAGTGGAGCTCAATATGCAACGAGTTGCATATTGACGAAACACCACATCAATTATTTAGTTCTCTCTTGTTTAGGAACACAACAATATTACATGTTGTTATAAACATGGCAAGAGGTGAAACATAAGTAAACTAACTAGTTAGGCAAGTTTAAATGAGGCCGGAAGCAACAAACGACAATTCCGGAAAATCCCCATGTCATTTAGCAATTTTTTAAGCAAACGACAATTTTAACCATTTAAATGTTGTCATCATGATGCGGATGACATAATCAAGGTTTATGCAATTTTATAAAATGTTGACATGAACATGTTATGAAGCATTTGGTCACCATGGCGGAACGTAAAGGGTGCCACGGAGGCGAAACGAAAATGGTGCCACGGAACATTCGAGTCCCGGTAACTTGATTGAGATACCAATGCAAGAGAGAACTGTGCGGATGAGTGTGTCATGCAAAAGGTGGTGGGGTGATCCCGGTTACCGGGTTCCCACGAGTCGACGGCATGGCAAACGAGGAGGAACATGCAAGGATCAATTCGGGGCATGGTGCAAACACGGGCATCTCATACATCACTCATGCATTCGTTCACGGGCGGTCGTCTCGGGGTTATACCTTTGAAGCGTGCATTTTCAGGGTGGATCAAGTCGGTGCAATGTAGAGGAAGTAGGCGTTCACGGGACGTCATGCAAGTAGTGGTACACGTTTCGTAGTTGTTCGGGGTCCCGACGAGGAACTTGACGTCCACGGAATCTTCGAGGGTCGACGGTAGTGGTACACGGGTCGTAGTGGAAGTAGTAGTTCTCGCGGCGGTAGTGGAAGTAGTGGTTCACGGACGTCGTGGAAGTAGTCGTTCACGGCGATGGTAGAGGTACTCACGATCTTGGCAACGGTAGTCGTACATGTCCGGAGAGGAACTTGTCGTATCCATGTAGTCGAACTTGGCGTATCCGAAGGGGTACTTGGTGAATCCACGTAGTCGTACATAGGGTCATAGAGGAACTTGACGTCCATGAAGTCGACGGTGGTGGAACTTGACGCATCATCGTGTGTAGTCGTACTTGGTGTCCTCGGGGCATCGACTGTAGTCGTGGTACTTGGCGTGCATCAACTGTTAACCAACAACGTACAGGAGGCAGAGAGGTCTCTTGCAGTCTTGACGTCAACAGAGCTAGGCAGCGGAGAGCACGCACAACAGGGCATGACCGCAATGGGTCGGCCAAAGGAGGCACATTCCATGGCGCCATGGATGAGTGGTGACAGCGGATCCGGGTCACGGGAGGGCGGATCCAGCGGGGCATGACAAGCAGGGGCCTGATCCAGCCGGAGTCGGGACGAAGGCGATCTCCGGCGGTGGGACTTGGTGGTGGGGCTGGCGCGAGGAGACGGGGTGGCGCTCGCCGTAGTCGGGGCCGAAGGGGACGGATCGAGGGGCTCCTCCCCTGACGATGGAGCTGACGAGGCGGTGGCGCCGGGTAGACGAGGAGGTCGTGGCACGGTGGCGAGCTTGAGGTGGCTAATGACGGAGAGATGCAGGCACGAGCAGTAGGTTGGGCGCATGGCGCTTGCGTGCATTGGTGACGGGGCCGTCGAAGTTGGTCGCACTGCAGCTCAGGGCGGAGCAACACATGCAGAAGGGAGCAGGAGGTGCACGGAGGCCTCGGTGTGCAGGGTGTCGCTGCGCCTTGGCACAGGCTGTAGCCCACGGCAAAGCAGAGAGGAGGCGCAAAGGACGTAGTCAACGCGGCTGGGACGAGCAGCGAGGTAGGAGAAGCGGGGCTTGGACGCCGGCTGTAGGGAAGCTCGGGGCAGGGGAAGCAGCCACCATGGGCAACGGCGAATCTACTGGGGGGGGGGGGGCTTTAACAGGCTCGAGCCCCCCCTCCAGCGATGCAAATTTTGTTTACTACTACTCTTAAGGGCCCAGCCCAGCTAAATATTGGACTTCAGCCCAGCTGGACACCACATGTTCGCTCGCACCAGGCAACCTCGTTCGTTCTAGTGAGAGAGATGGAGGCAGAGACCACCTGCTCGTGAGCCTCCCCCGCCCGCCATGTCTCTTGTGCCCTAGCCGCCGCCAGCCGCCGGAATCTCTTCATCGTGTGCTCATCCCAATCAACCCCAGTCTCCAACGACGGTGCTCATCCTCAACGGCTGCTCATCCCCTCCCCAACACCGCGCCCGGTGGCATCCTCGTCTAATCCGGCGGCAACGGCGAGGTCATGGATTTGGGGGCTTGGTCGGCCTCTTGCTCGCCGACGACCAACATCTGCTCAATGTGTCCAGGCTCCGGTGTAGTCCGGCCGGTGCCGCCGCTGCTGCTCTGCTCTGAAAATATGAAGGTTGATTCACTTGATTCAATTTCAGTTTTTCAGATTTTGAGACTTAGGTAGCTGCCTAACTATATACTTTAGTAAATTGTTTAGCTACCAATTGATTACTGATTCATAATAGATGTACAGTGGCTGTTGGTGGTGGTTGTACATCCTAAAATTAATCCATGTATCCATCTTTATTCTTGTTTGTAGAAATGAAGAGAAAGAGGACTTTGCACAGTTGGTTTGCGAGCAATTCAAACGCATCCCCCGTTGTTCCTGAACCCAATACTCCCCCAATTGATGTTGTTGTTCAACCAGCGCCAGTTGAGAACTTAATTCACCCAACTCCAACAAATGAGAGCACTAATCCCTCTACCAATGTCGATGAGAGCACTATCCCCCAATTGATGTTTTCTTCAGGCGTTTAGTTTTCTTGGCATAAACTTTGAGCCCACCCTTCATTTTCTTTCTAGATTCGCCGCTGACCATGGGGACGGGGAGGAGCTCGGCTCCCCTCGAGCGTTGCAGCCTGCTAGTGGAGGAGATGCGCGGGCGAGGTGGCCCCTGGTCGCCGTAGAGGAAGTAGAGGCGGCGCGGGTCCGGTGACGATGGAGAACGGCAGGATGCGGCGAGGCTGTGTTGGCCATGGACGGAGGTGAGGGAGGGCCACCGGAGTTGGCCGGCGAGGGAGTTGCGCGGGATCAGGAGGAACAGGTCGAGGGGGCTCGCGACGGAGGAGAAGGACGAGGGGATCGGGTCGAAGCAGCAGGAGGGAGGGATGGCGGCGCTGCGAGGAGGAAGATTGGGATCGACGAGAGGAGGGAGGAGCGTGGGGATCCTCTCCCTGGTGCGATGCGTGTGCGGATGGCGGCGGCACGGGGACCAGGGGGAGATCGATGGAGAGGGTCGGGGCCTAGGGTTTAGGAAGGGTTTAGGTGGGTTGGGCCTAGGTGGGCCTAGGGAGGCCAGCGGAGGAACCTTAGGCCATGTGGGTGGAGCTGGAGAAAAAGCCTGGTTCTCTCTCTCTCCCTACTTCTTTATTTCCCGAAAATAGAAAATAAATCAAGGAAGAAAAGGAGAAGAAAGGAAGGTAGAAGTAGAATTTTGGGCATGGGGATTATTTTCCTGGACTCACAAAAATATGCTTGTTCCGAGAAAATAGAAAAAGCCATGATTGAAAGATGTAAATTCAAACTCATTTGAATTTAATTCAAATGGGTTTGAACTAGGACTTGATAAAAGGAAGGTCCAAAAATGTCAGATTTTTGGTGGAGCTATGGAATATGATGAAAGAATATATGGCAAGGTTGGAGACCAAGAATTAAGATAACAAAGGCATTGGGATATTTTGCAAGTGTGTTATGGTGAATTGCAAATTAATGAAATGTTTAAAATAGCTCCATAAATATTAGGAGGATATGTTATAAAGGGAAGTCACCCTTCCCTTGATTTAAACAGATCAACCATCTATGCAATTTATTAGTTGAGTTGAGATGCAAAGATTAATGACATGATGGCATGATGACATGGTGCAATGCAAAAAAATAAAAGAGCAAGCACAAATGAAACACACGGTGATAACAAAAATATGGAAGTCTTCTGGATCGTCGGTCTTGGGGCGTCACAATGTGCTTATCGATGGTGACAATGGGATATTCACATGATCTACTTGATGTATATTTTGGTGATCAACTTGCAGGTTCCGTGACCTTGGGAATCTATGCATAGGGGTTGGCACACGTTTTTGTCTTGACTCTCCGGTAGAAACTTTGGGGCACTCTTTGAAGTTCTTTGTGTTGGTTTGAATAGATGAGTCTAAGATTGTGTGATGCATATCGTATAATCATACCCCTGGATACTTGTGGTGACATTGGAGTATCTAGGTGACATTAGGGTTTTGGTTGATTTGTGTCTTAAGGTGTTATTTTACTACGAACTCTAGGGCTGTTTGTGACACTTATAGGAATAGCCAAATGGATTGATCGGAAAGAATAACTTTGAGGTGGTTTCATACCCTACATTAATCTCTTTGTTTGTTCTCCGCTATTAGTGACTTTGGAGTGACTCTTTGTTGCATGTTGAGGGATTGTTATATGATCTAAGTATGTTATTATTGTTGAGAGAACTTGCACTAGTGAAAGTATGAACCCTAGGCCTTGTTTTGAAGCATTGCAGTACCGTTTTCGCTCACTTTTACCACTGGTTACCTTGCTGTTTTTATATTTTCATATTACAAAAACCTATATCTACCATCCATATTGCACTTGTATCACCGTCTCTTCGCCGAACTAGTGCACCTATACAATTTACCATTGTATTGGGTGTGTTGGGGACACAAGAGACTCTTTGTTATTTGGTTGCAGGGTTGTCTGAGAGAGACCATCTTCATCCTACGCCTCACATGGATTGATAAACCTTAGGTCATCCACTTGAGGGAAATTTGCTATTGTCCTACAAACCTCTACACTTGGAGGCCCAACAACGTCTACAAGAGGAAGGTTGCGTAGTAGACATCAAGCTCTTTTTTGGCGTCGTTGCCGAGGAGGTTAGTGCTTGAAGGTATATCTTTAGATCTTGCAATCGAATCTTTTAGTTTCTTATTTTATCACTAGTTTAGTCTATGAAAGAAAACTACAAAAAAAGGAATTGAGGGTGCCTCATATGCTTCATCGTTTTAATGTCTTTCATGAAATACGGATTCTGATAATTGTGCCCAAGTGTAAGAATAAGAATGCATTAAAATGTTTGGCACTAAATCTTTGAATGATGAGCATGATTGCAATGTTGTTAGTATGAATTCCTTGAATATCCATGATGCTAATGATATGCAAAGCCACAAGCTTGGGGATGCTATGTTTGATGAAGATCATATTTTTAGTCCCCCAAGTTTTGATGAGAATATTTATTATGATGAAAGCATGCCTCCTATCCATGATGATTGTATTGATGAAAGTGGGTTTGGAAGAGTGTCAACTTTAGGAAGTAATGATCCCACTATTTCGAAGGGTGTTGAATCTTATTGTGATAATTATGAAAGTGGATTTGGAGAGGTCATGACTTTATTTAGTGATGAATCCACTATTTCGGAAGAGGTTCCAATTGATTATGAGAACGAAGTTGCTGTCTATGATGATTATTGTGATGACATGTATGCTATAAAGAATAATGATAACCATGAAACTTGTCATCTTGATTTTAATTTTCAATTGGATTATGCCTCAGATGATAGTTATTTTGTTGAGTTTGCTCCCACTACTATTGATGAAAATAAATTTGCTTATGTGGAGAGTAATAAAAAGTCTATTATTATGCATCATGAAAAGAGTGCTTCATGTGATAGTTGTATTGTTGAATTCATTCATGATGCTACTGAAAACTATTATGAGGGAGGAGTATATGCTTGTAGGAATTGCAATAATATCAAGTTTCCTCTCTATTGGCTTAAAATCTTGAAGTTATGCTTGTTTTGCTTTCCTGTGCTAATTGATTCTTGTTCCCATAACATGTTTGCTCACAATATCCCTAGGCATAGGAAGTGGTTTAGACTTAAATGTGTTAGTCATGTGCTTCATGATGCTCCCATTATGTTTCAATTCTTATCTTTTATGTGAGCATCATTGAAACCATCATGCCTAGCTAGAAAGGCATTAAAGAAAAGCGCTTGTTGGGAGACAACCCAATATTTACCCTTACTTTTTTTGTGTGTTCGCATGATTATGCTACTGCAGTAATCATGTTTTATAGCTTTTGTTTAAAGTGCCAAGTAAGACCTTTAGGATAGCTTACGGTGACAGTTGAGTTGATCCTATTGAAAATCAGAAACTTTTGCACTCAGTAAATAATTTCCAGAATTTTATTGAAACGTGATTTTAACATGATTAATTTTTATATGTATTGGTGCACAAATTTCTCAGGTGGAACTATTTTTTTCAGAATTTTTGGAGTTACAGAAGTATTCGAGAGTTATAGATTACTACAGACTGTTCTGTTTTTGACAGATTCTGTTTTCTATGTGTTGTTTGCTTATTTTGATGAATCTATGAGTAGTATCGAAGGGTATGAACCATGGAGACGTTTAAATACAGTAGATATAACACCAATATGAATTTATAATGAGTTCACAACAGTACCAAAAGTGGTGATTTATTTTCTTATACTAACGGAGCTTACGAGTTTTCTGTCGAGTTTTGTGTTGTGAAGTTTTCAAGTTTTTGGTAAAGATACGATGGACTATGGAATAAGGAGTGGCAAGAGCCTAAGCTTGTGGATGCCCAAGCCACCCCAAGGTAATATTCAAGGACAACCAAGAGCCTAAGCTTGGGGATGCCCTGGATGGCATCCCCTCTTTCGTCTTTATTCATCGGTAACTTTACTTGGAGCTATATTTGTATTCACCACATGATATGTGTTTTGCTTGGAGCATCATTTTATTTTGTTTTGATTGCTGCTTGAATAAAATATTAAGACCTGAAATTCTTAAATGTTAGAGAGTCTTCACATAGTTGCATAATTATTCGACTACTCATTGATCTTCACTTATATCTTTCGGAGTAGTTTGTCATTTCCTCTAGTGCTTCACTTATATCTTTTTAGAGCACAACAGTGGTCTTATTTTGAAGAAATTGATGAACTCTCATGCTTCACTTATATTATTTTGAGAGTCTTTAGAACAGCATGGTAATTTGCTTGGGTTATAAATTTAGTCCTAATATGATAGGCATCCAAGAGGGATATAATAAAAACTTTCATATGAAGTGAATTGAATTGAATACTATGAGAAGTTTGATTCCTTATGATTGTTTTGCGATATGAAGATGGTGATATTAGATTCATGCTAGTGGAGTAATGGTGAATTTGAGAAATACTTGTGTTGAGGTTTGTGAGTCCCGTGGCATGCACGTATGGTAACCGTTTTGTAACAAATTTGAAGCATGAGGTATCTCTTTGATTGTCATCCTTTGTGTGGAGGTCGGGATCACGCGATGGTTAACTCCTACCAACCCTTACCCTAGGAGTATGCATGTAGTGCTTGGTTTTGATGACTTGTAGATTTTTTTCAATAAATATGTGAGTTCTTTATGACTAATGTTGAGTCCATGGATTATATGCACTCTTACCCTTCCACCATTGCTAGCCTCTCTTGTGCCGCACAACTTTCACCGGTACCATACACCCACCATTTACCTTCCTCAAAACAGCCACCATACCTACCTATTATGGCATTTCCAATAGCCATTTCGAGATATATTGCCATGCAACTTTCCATCGTTCTATTTATTATGACACGCTTCATTATTATCATATTGCTTTGCATGATCATGTAGTTGACATCGTATTTGTGGCAAAGCCACCGTTCATAATTCTTTCATACATGTCACTCTTGTTTCATTGCACATGTACACCGGCGGATGCATTCATATAGAGTCATATTTGGTTCTAAGTATCGAGTTGTAATTCTTGAGTTGTAAGTAAATAAAAGTGTGATGATCATCATTATTAGAGCATTGTCCCATGTGAGGAAATAAAAAAAGAGGCAAATAAGCCAATAAAAAAAGAGGCCAAAGAAGCCAATAAAAAAGACAAAAAATGAGAGAAAAAGAGAGAAGGGGCAGTGTTACTGTCCTTTTTCCACACTTATGCTTCAAAGTAGCACCTTGATCTTCATGATAGAGAGTCTCCTATTTTGTCACTTTCATATACTAGTGGGAATTTTTCATTATAGAACTTGGCTTGTATATTCCAACGATGGGCTTCCTCAAATGCCCTAGGTCTTCATGAGCAAGCAAGTTGGATGCACACCCACTTAATTTATTTTTGAGCTTTCATACACTTATAGCTCTAGTGCATCCATTGCATAGCAATCCCTACTCACTCACATTGATATCTATTGATGGGTGTCGGTGTCAAAATCGGCGGATCTCGGGTAGGGGGTCTCGATCTGTGCGTCTTAGGCTGATGGTAACAGGAAGCAAGCGACACAATGTTTACCCAGGTTTGGGCCCTCTCGATGGAGGTAAAACCCTACTTCCTGCTTGATTAATATTGAAGATATGAGTAGTATAAGAGTAGATCTACCACGAGATCGTAGAGGCTAAACCCTAAGAGCTAGCCTATGATGGTATGATTGTAATTGTGATCGGCCTTCTAAGGACCATCCTCTCCGATTTATATAGACACCGGAGAGGGCTAGGGTTTACTTGGAATCGGTTACAAGGAAGGAAATATAATATCTGGATCGCCAAGCTTGTCTTCCACGCAAAGGAGAGTCCCATCTAGACACGGGTCGAAGTCTTGAGTCTTGTATCTTCACGCTTCGATAGTCCAGACGATGTATATAGTCCGGCTGTCCGGATACCCCCTAATCCAGGACTCCCTCAGTATCCCCTGAACCAAGCTTCAATGACGATGAGTCCGGCGCGCAGTCTTGTCTTCGGCATTGCGAGGCGGGTTCCTCCTTCCGAATACTCTAAGGTTATTATTGAACACGTAGACCGTGTCTGGATCTGCAAAATGATCCTCACATACCACCGTAGAGAGAATGATACTTCAGCTGACAACTTTTAGACGGCGTGATATGCCATTACGGTTAGGTCATTATTCAAACCGTTTTTCCACAACCAGCCACAGCGTGTATTGCGAGGCGGTTTCCTCGACACGTCTTGTCAAAGCAGAGATCATGTCCCCTTATCACGGGATTCTCATCAATACGGGTATGGGTAATCCCTCATGCCATCAATCGTGGTGCTTGGGAAGTAAGCGATTCTCAACAGGCTAGTGGGGAGGCGCACCACTTTCGCGGCCTCTATAAAGGGATAAGAGTTCCCCATTTTTACCCAGGCCTTCTTCCTCCTTCGCCCACTCTTGCCCCCTCGAGCTCCAGCGCCCTAGTCCAAGTCTTCTCCGCACAGCTAAACATGTCCGGACCAGGAGGCAAGTGGGTGGCTTCGACCGTGAAGGAGAAGCACATCACGAATCTTCGGGCGGCCGAATACTTGGCCGCTGACATAGCGCACCGGCTACCGAACGACGGGCAGGTCACTCCAACTCCGGGACCCCACGAGAGGGTCGTGTTTCTCGCCCACTTCGTCCGTGGACTGGGGTTTCCACTCCACCCCTTCGTCCGCGGGCTCATGTTCTACTATGGGCTAGATTTCCATGATCTAGCCCCAAACTTTGTCCTCAACATTTCGGCGTTCACCGTCGTATGCGAGGCTTTCCTCCGCATCAAGCCTCATTTCGGCTTGTGGCTGCAAATCTTCTGCATGAAGCCGAAGATACTGAGCGGCTAGCAAGCGGAGTGCGGAGGACCCATGGTGGGCAAGATGCCTAACGTCACCTGGCTTGACGGCTCCTTTGCAAAAACCGTGAAGGGGTGGCAGTCGGGTGGTTCTACATCACCGAGCCGCGCGACGCCAATTGGGCGGCAGCCCTCGAGTTCTGATCCGGAACCCCCATGCGGCTCACCTCCTGGGAACAGAAGGGCCTGTCCTGGGGCGAATCTACAGAGCTGACAGGACTCATAAACTGCATCAAGGGCATGAAGGACAAGAACATCAAGCTTGTCAACATGATCCAAGTCATGCTCATTCACCAGATTCTGCCGTGCCAAAGGAGGGCATTCAATCTGTGGGAGTTCGTCCCGGCCGAACACCAGACGCTTCAGAGGCTCTATGGCATGAAGCACAAAAACGCGTGGAAGGTGTTGTTCAAGGCCTCCGAAGTATCTCCTCTCATATCCGAGGACCGTGGGCTCCACTTCGCGCGGCATCCTATTCAGGTGAGTACTCAGGCTGCCACCAGGTTCGGTTCTTCCCAATATATTCATGGGGAAGCCTTAAGTGATTGTGTATATTTGTTCAGGATTATGTGGAGACAGCGGAGCGGATTGACTGTCCGGCTCCGCTGCCGGAAAGCCCAACTAATAATCTCCTGACGAAGATGCTGGTCCCGGCACCCTATAAGGGGCCAGAGAAGAAGGCCGATAAGAAGGCCCCGGGGACCCGAAATGGTCTCCGACGTATGGTTATGCAAGCCTCGTCCAAAGACGACGAGGCACACTCCTCCCCCGAAGGGGAAGAAGAAGAAGAGGAGGCCGCCCCATCCGGAAAGGACGAGGGGCCCGAGAGGGCGGACCAGAGGACCAGGAGAGGCCCCCGGTGCAAGGCCGTCACACCCTTATCGTCTGATGACGACGAAGCAGATTCCTCCCGCGAAGCGGGGTAAAACAAGAAGAAACTCCACCTCCCCATACTGGGGGGGAGAAGAAGAGGAAGGTCGCCTCGGTGGGGGAGATTGGGACGTCTAAGAAGGGAAAGGTGTCCCTTCCGGACTACTCCGCCACCGCCGCCCATAGCAAGGAAGGGTGGCTGCCCAGGAAGAAGCCCTAGTGCGATCGTAAGTATCCGCACTCCATCGTAATTTTGCTTCATAGTTTTGTTATAACGCCGAACTTGTATGCAGTTCGGCCAGGGCCCATCCCGAGGTGTCGTCTTCGGACGGGTCCCTGAGTGAGTCAGTGATGAACTCACTTCCGACGGCCACTACTTCTCAGCCTGCGAATGACACGGAGTTGTTGTCCCAAAGGCTCCTAGAGCGGGGAGAGGTGGATCTGGAGGCGCCCCAAGGAGGCATTCCAAACGTCGGACAAGCGGGGTTCAAGATCCCCGCGGATCGTGTTGGTGAGAGCCGCAGTAAGACGGAATCTCAGCCGAACACTGTTCTGGAACCTCCCGTGGTTCCAGACTCAGGCGGACAGCCCCTCGTTAAGGAGGGCGAGCCGTCTACGCCGAGTACTTCCACTACACCCGAGGCATCGGATCGTCTGCTAGAAGTGCTTTGCGGCGCTTCCATGGATGAAGAGCATCGTACTCTCATGAATGCGGTGATTCAGAAGGTTTCATCCGCCAAGAGCGGACTATCCGAAGCCTGCACCAGCCTCCTAACAGGCTTTGAGGTAAGTAGTAAAAATGTGTGAAATTACCACCCGGTAGGTAGTAGCCCCTAATACTCTGTTTGGTGTTCGGAAGGAAAAACCAAACGGAGGGTCAATTATAATCCGCAAGAGTTTAACAATAAGTTTGAATTTGAATAAGCAGGTTGTGCTCTTGCCGCAGTGGTCCGTACGGCCAAGATCGCCGGACTGAAACAGGACCTAGAGCAGGCACGAGGAGAGCTCGACCTCACGAGCAGGCAACTCGAAGAGAGTAAAGGTCAATGATTCCCCTTTCTCATATAATGAAGGATAGATAAAATTGGTTATTCTGACGACAAAGCGTCGTGATTTGATAACAGAGGCCACCACTGAAGTGGCGGCTCTCAAGAAAGTGTTGTCCGAGGCCGAACACAAGGCAGCCTTGGAACGTAAAGAGCGCAAAAAGCAAGAAACCAACGTGGGTGAGGTACAAGAAGAGCTCCAGGAGCTCAGCAAAAAGTTTGAGTTCATGGAGCATGAGCTTAAGGCGAAAGAGGTCGAGCTTGCGAAGGCCCTTTCGAGTATAAAAGATGCCAAGGCCGAAGCCGAGAAGGCACAGCAGGAAATCCAAGAGGCCAAAAATATAATGGCGGGTAAGAAATTCTTTATGCAAAGCAAACATGTGGAGGAGGCGTTTCTTTTACTTACCCAAGTCCGGAGCTCTCCAGGGGCATTCGCAGATCTACCACATAGCGTATCAGATGCTGCGGAGTTCTACCATGCCCAGGAGGGGAGCTGAACGGAGAAGATGTTTTGGTCCCAGTATGCTGGGGCCGAACATCCAACGCCTCTGAGTGACCAACTGAAGTAGTTGGTCGAACTCCACAGGGCGGCCAAAGTGGCTATGAAGGATTTCATAGTCCGGATGTGGCCTGGTGAGCCCCCGTCCACCAGCTACTTCGGCCTGATCAAGCGGATGGTGAATGCCTGTCCGCGACTGGAAGTCATCAAGCGATCCGTTTGCATTGAGGGTGCCCGCCGGGCCTTTGCCCGTGCGAAGGTGCATTGGGGCAAGCTGGATGCGGAGAAGCTGGTGAAGGACGGGCCGCCAGAGGGCAAGCCGCATCGCATTCCGGAGAAGTATTATGATGGCGTTATGAAGGGCGCTCGCCTCGTGGCCAATGAATGTACCAAGGACATAATTTTTGAGTGAATTCACTTCTGTCATGTTTGTAATTTAAAGACGAAGTTACTTGCACTATGTAGCTGTCGGATTTCGGGTTCCGGCAGACCCTCTAGATTCGAACACTGGGGTGCGCGCGGAGATTTTGCCCTCTGCCTACCTGCACCTCACCGCCTCGCTATGAACTAAGCAATCAAAGGAACAACACAAGAGACACAGAGTTTATACTGGTTCAGGCCACCATTGTGGTGTAATACCCTACTCCAGTGTGTGGTCTGGTGGATTGCCTCTTGGCTGATGATGAATAGTACAAGGAAGAACAGCCTCGCGAGGGTCTGTTCTTGGCCGGTGCAATGAACTGCTAGGGGAGTTCAGTCGCTCTCTCTACTGGTTTCTAGGTGAGGATCCGATTGCCTCTACCTTGTGGTGGCTAGTCCTATTTATAGGCAAAGGCCCAGGGCCTCTTCCCAAATATTGAGCGGGAAGGGCGCCAACAATTGGCCATTTTGAAGGGGAACATCTAGTACACTTATCCTGACTAAAGTTGGTCCTCGCCTGTCAAAGGCTCTGGCGATGACGCCTTCCTGGGCTCCACGATGACTTCCTTCCTGCCGTTGCGACGGTCTTGGTCTTGTTGCACCGAAATGGACTCCTTTGCTTGATGTTCTCGCCTGCGCTTGCCCCCTTTGCACCAAAGAGGAAAGAAGGACACTGTGCGGGCTGGCGCCCGCCTGGCGCCCTTGGTCGTCATGGCTTGCGTCACCTTGTGAGGTACCCTGCCTTGATCTCTCTGCCTCCTCGCGAGCCAGCCTGACGAGGCCGTGCCTGAGGAAGCCTCCTGTCATCCACCCTGCGAGGCTTGGCCCCTCGCGAGGGCCCTGAGCTCGTGTTGATGAAGATGGGCCATGCTGGGCCGCCTCTTGAGCCACGCCGCAGGCACGCAAGTCTGGGGACCCCCGTTCCCAGAACGCCGACAGTAGCCCCCGGTCCCAAGGCGCACCCGGACTTGGCTGAGCAGAGAGGCGAAGGGGTAAGTGCGAAGCGTTGCGGGCCCTAATAGCCTGTGGCCTCGGGCGCCCCATGGCGGTTCATTGGATGTGGTAAGCCCTGCTCCCCCACGACGCCTCGGCAACTGTGCGAACCGTCAGGTCCCTGCATGCAAAGCGGGTCATGATTACCTATGGTCGTGGAGGCAGGCGGTTAGCCTCCCCGCGGTCACGGAGGAGACCTCCCGCGTGGTGAAGGGCGGCCGGCCGCCGCTGGGGGACGCGTCACGGCTGCGCGACCCCCTAGGCCGCGCTCTCACTTGGCAGAGGTACTGCCAGAGTTCGTTGTGTGGGCGGCGGAGCCGGCCAGCACCCGGCTCCAACTCCCCCGCTTCCTCCTAGGTGAGCTTTCGGCTGGGGCCCCGGGCAGCCTCTGGCTCCAGGCGGACGGTTGCTACAGCCGAGCCTCCTGGGCTTCGCTGGAGGTCTCCTCGGCCGGGAGCTTGGCCCTGACCCGCGGCTGGCAACCGTTTGCCCATGCGCGTGGTCTGATCCGGCGGTGCACCCTGCACTTCAAGTTCGACGGTGATGCCACCCTCTACGTGAGGGTGTTCGGGGAAGATGGTCGTCGCGCTGGGTGTTGCCCCGAGAGTGATAACCGCGGCCGTGGGTCCAGCCCCGGCGACGATGAAGATGACAGCACGCGTGCGGCCGGTGGCGGTCAAGGTTCATCGAGCTTCGACGGCTCTTCTTCGAGCAGCGGCTCCTCCAGCGGTGGCCGCGATCAGCCTCCGCACCGCCGCGCTCGCCTGGAGGGAGGTAGCGGGCCTGCCCGCCGTCGCGCCTCGGTGAAGCGCGAGACGGAGTCCTCCTGAGCTCTGGAGGCAGTTCGAGTCTCCCTCGCAAGGTGATGCTGGGCGAGTCACGCCTGTTTTCTTTTCCCTTTCCCTACGCAAAAAGACAGTAGTGTAGGGCCCGCGAGGGTGTGCTTGGACTATTGCGGTTTAATTGTTGTACTGCTTCCGCCATTTTGGTATTTGTGCCCTCATGCCGTATGCTAGTGCGCAGCAATTACTTAGCTCGGGGGGAGGGCTTGTCGCGGCCCTTGCTTCTCGAGGCCGAGGCTTTGTCGAACGTTCCATGTCCTGTGGGGTTTAGTCTGGAGAGGTAGTTCCCGGCCTTAGCCGTGGAGGCGGTCGACCCAGGCCCTGTGTTCATGTTGCGATGCCCGTGGGGCACGGACTAGAGGGGTGCTCCTGTAGTGGACCCGGGTTGGGTAGCCTCGAACGACATGGCAGAAAACACTCGCGAGGGTGCCCGCGGTGCCCCCTCGCGAGACTTGCACGAGATAAATCGGGGCAGGAGAGCGAAAAAGGCAAAGGGTCACAAACCAAAGATGACAACAACTTCAGCAAAACCTCGAATGGGGATGAACAGCCAACTGCAGAAAGCAAATGAGAAAATCCGCGTCCGGCACCTAATCTAGTCTTCGACGTCTTCTCACCAGCGTGGAGCTAAGTGCTGCCACTGGGCGTGGGAGGGAGCCCCAGGGCCTGAGGCCGGCGCTCCCGAGACTCCGGGGCGTGTACAGCCCCACTCATTATTACGTGAGAGTTTCTCGGGAGGCGAGCTTCATAGGCATTGGCCTTCTTCATAGGCTCCGGGCCTTTCTCGTGAGGATAGACTTCACAGGTGTTCGCCTTCTTCACAGGCTCTGAGCCTTTTCCAAAATGCGACAGCTTCACAGGCATTCGCCTTCTTCATAGGCTTGGGCCTTTTCCAAAATGCAACAGCTTCATACGCGTTCGCCTTCTTCACAGGCTCTGGGCCTTTTCCAAAACGCAACAGCTTCACAAGCGTTCGCCTTCTTCACAGGCTCTAGGCCTTTTCCAAGACGCAACAGCTTCACAGGCATTCGCCTTCTTCACAGGCTCTGGGCCTTTTCAAGGGTAAAATCTCCGGAGGTGCTGGATGTGCCACGCGTTCTGGATGGGCACCCCCTCCTGAGTCTCCAGGCGCGCGGAGCGGGGCCTGGAAACATGAACAACCTTGAACGGTCCGTCCCATATGGGAGAGAGCTTATGCAGTCCCTCCCTAGAGAGGACCTGCCTGAGCACGAGGTCTCCTACCTCGAGTGTCCTGGGGCGGATGTTGCGGCAGTGGTATCGCCGTAGCGCTTGTTGGTATCTTGCTGCTCGGAGCGCAGCTTCTCGGTGACGCTCCTCCCCCAGAACGAGGTCCGTCCCTCGCATGGCGTCCTGCCGCGCCTCGTCGAACGCCAGGACCCGCGCGGAACGACGTCTGACCTTGTGAGGGAGGACCACTTCAGCTCCACAGACCAGGAAGAATGGGATCTCGCCAGTTGGCTTGGTCGCGGTCGTGCGGATGGACCACAACACAGATTGAAGCTCGTCGTACTAACCTCGGCCGCAGGCCTCCAACTTCTTCTTGAACGTCCTGGTTTTGAGGCCCCTCAAGACCTCCGTGTTGGCCCGCTCGGCCTGACCATTGCTCCGGGGGTGCGCCACTAAAGCGTAACATATCTGCGTTCCAAGGTTAGCACAGTATGTTTTGAAGAGATTACTGGTGAACTACGAACCGTTGTCGGTGATGATGTGGTTTGGTACCCCGAACCAGCTCACGATGACCTTGATGAACTTGACCGCAGACCCTGCAGGGATGGTGCGGACAGCTTCCACTTCAGCCCACTTAGTGAACTTGTCCACGGCGACGTAGAGGTAGCGATAGCCCCCTGGCGCCCGAGGAAATGGGCCCAGGATGTCCAGCCCCCAGACTGCGAATGGCCATGAGATGGGTATAGTTTACAGACCTCCAGCCGGCTGAATGGATCTGCTTGGCGTGGAACTGGCAGGCCTCGCAAGCCTTCACCAGTTCGACATCATCATTGAGTGCAGTGGGCCAATAGAATCCACTGCGGAATGCCTTGCCAACGAGGTTCCGCGATGATGAATGATTCCCACAGTCTCCACCGTGTATATCCGCTAGCAGTTCCTTCCCTTGCTCCCTGGAGATGCCACACAGGGACATATCATTCGGTCGCCTTTGGTAGAGCTCTCCATCCCTGATGCAGTATGTTGTGGCCTGTCGCACCACGCGCTCCGCTTCCTCCTCCTTCTCTAGCAAGACCCCTTGTGTCAGATAGCTCCGGAGCTCCGTGATCCAGCACCCCTCTGAGGCTCCATTATCAAGAGTAGACGCGCCCCTGAGGCCGGGCCACAGACCGGGGCTCCCGAGGCTGGCGGCTGGGGGAGCTCTTCCCAGGGCTGCACCGCGCTTGACAAGGATGGCGTGGCCGAGGGCTTGAAGAGTCGTTATTCGAAGACGCCAGGCTCCTGAGGCAGTCGCCTAGATGCTCGTTTGGTGATGTCGTGGGCTTCCTGATTGGTGCCACGGGGCACGTGCTGTAACTCCAGCCCCCAGAACTGCTTCTCCATCCTGCGGACCTCCGCAAGGTAGGCTTCCATGTGCTCATCCCTTGGCTCGTATACTTTGTTGGAGAAGTTGACGAGGAGTTGTGAATCACCTTTGATGGTAAGAAGTTTTACTCCGAGGGCGGTCACGGCCTTCAGGCCTGCTATCAAGCCTTCATATTCTGCTATGTTGTTGGAGACCTTTTCTCCGTGTTGGAAACAGAGCTGCACGGTGTAGTATAGCTTGTCTTGGGTAGGAGATACAAGCACCGCACCAGCCCCCGCGCCGTGCCTGGAGAACGCCCCATCGAAGTGCATGACCCAACCGTCTGGTGCCTCGCTTCTCGGGAGAGGGATCGATCCTCATCAGCCTTTAGGCCCGGCGCCTCCGTCCACTCTGCTACGAAATCTGCCAAGGCGGCCCCCTTGATGACTCTAGTTGTGCTAAATTCGAGCTGAAACGCTTGTAGTTCAATGTTCCACTTAGCGACTCTTCCAGCTGAGTTGGGGCTCCTGAGCACCCTCTCCAAAGGGTACGCTGAGACAACCTTGATGGGGTGGCCCTGAAAATAATCTCGTAGCTTGCACGAGGCCACCAATAGCGTGAGGAGAAGTTTCTGAGGCATGGGGTACCGCGCCCTTGCGTCCCGCAACACTGTGCTGACGAAGTACACATGATGTTCAACTTGGTTGGGAGTGTTGGTGTTGATGGCACCCTCCTGAGACCGCGGCGCCTCCTGAGGCAGGGGAGCCCCCAGCGGCTGGTTGCTAGGGGAGGGGTTCCCGCTGTCTCGAGTGTGTTCCCCAGCGGCGGCTGATCCTTCTCAGCTGTGGCGGTGGTCTCGGCGGGTCTTTCTTGTTCATGCTCCGCCCCGACCTAGGCGGATGTCGTGGCTTTGTTCCGACGCTCCTCCCTAACCGCCACCAGGGCTGCGCTGGCGGAATAGGGAGTGGCTGCAAGGTAAAGCACCATGGGCTCCTGAGGGCGCGGGGCCACCATTATTGGAGGGCTGGTTAGGTACCTCTTGAGGTCTTGGAACGCCTTGTCTGCCTCTTCAGTCCATTCAAAGGGTCCCTTTTTCTACATCAGCTGGAAGAAAGGCAGCTCGCTCCCCCAGCTTGGAGATGAAGCGTCCGAGTGTTGTCACGCGCCCAGTGAGCTTCTGCATTTCTCTGAGGGTCTTTGGCGGGTTCATGTCCTCGACCGCCTTGACCTTTTCCGAGTTAGCCTCGATGCCCCGGTGGGACACGAGGAAGCCCAAGAGCTTGCCTGAGGGAACCCCAAACACGCACTTCTGTGGGTTGAGCCGCAGGCTCACGGCGTTGAGGCTCGCGAAGGTTTCCTCCAGGTCTTGTATCAGGGTCTTGGCCTCGCGAGACTTCACCACAATATCATCGACATAAGCCTCAATGTTTTTCCCGAGCTGTGGGCCCAAGGCGATGTGCATCAGCCGCTGGAAGGTCGCCCCTGCATTGCACAACCCGAACGGCATGCACGTGTAGCAATACACCCCACACGGGGTTAGAAAGGCCATTTTTTCCACATCTTCTACCGCCATCTTGATCTGGTGATACCCAGAAAAGGCATCCAAGAAACACAACAGGTCGCACTCGACAGTGGAGTCGACGATCTGATCGATGCGGGGGAGCAGGAACGGATCTTGCGGGCAAGCTTTGTTGAGATTGGTGAAGTCGACACACATACATTCCTTCCCTCCTTTCTTCGGCACAACGACTGGGTTGGCCAACCAATCCGGGTATCAGACCTCGCGAATGACCCCTGCAGCTTCCAACTTGCGGGTCTCTTGGACAATGAAAGCCTGCTTTCCCGTGGACTGCCATCTTGCCTTCTGCTTCACGGGTCGGACATTGGGGCACACATTAAGGTGGTGCTCGATTACGCCCATTGGGATCCCCGCTAGCTGATCGGGCTCCTGTGCGAATACCTTCTTGTTCGTGTGTAGGAACTTGACCAGGGCCTCCTCCTGCTCGGGCTCAAGGTTGGCGCCTATGGTGAAGGTGGCGTCAGTGGATCCGTCCTCGTCAACCAGCATCTGCTTGGTTTCTGCCTTGTCTTGGGTGAACAACTGCTTCTTCTTGGCCGGTGCAGCCCCCTTGGGCTCAGGGGCGTCCGAGTCGGCGGGCTGCGCCGACGCCGCCGTCTTGAAGGCGAGCTTGAGCACTTGCAACGCATCCCCGGTGTCCCCACACACGGTGAGGATGCCGCTGCTCCCGGGCATTTTCATGAGGTTGTACGCCGGGTGAGTCGTAGCCATGAACCGGGCCAGCGTCGGGTAGCCGAGGATGGTGTTGTATGGGAGGCCGATGGGGGCGATGTCGAAGTCGATTAGCTCCGTGCGGAAGTTGTCGTAGGTGCCGAAGGTTGCCGGGAGACGGATCTGCCCTAGGGGGCTAGAGGACCCGCCCTCGACGCCCAAGAAGGGCCGGCTGGGCCGAAGCCACTCCGGTGGTATGTGGAGGAGGCTGAAGGCTTCAATCGAGAGCATGCTGAGGCCCGAGCCGCCGTCGATGGGGGTCCTGGTGACGGGCACCTGGCAGATGGTGGGAGTGCATAGGATCGGGAGCGCGCCTGAGCAGGCTGAATTAGAGTGGTGGTCCTTTGAGCTGAAGGCCAGATCGGCCTTGGGCGCCGACCGACCTGAGGGAGCCCCCTACCGCGTGGAAGCAACAACGACTTGGCGGACGAATGGCTTGACGTGGCGGCCCGAAGGTGGCGCCTGCGAGCCGCCCAGGAGGGCTGTGACGACCGGGGGCACTGGCGCAGAGCGCCTGGCAAGGAAGAGGTTGCGCAACTCTTCCCAAGGGGCCATGGAAGCCGCCGGTAACTTGTCCGGCCGCCGCACCTGTCACAAGGCCGGGGCCAAGGCTTGGAGCCCCCCGGCCCCTGTGCTAGTGCTAACGACCGGAGCGGACGACGCGCCGCTCATCGCAGGGCGAGTCGTGGTGTCGGCGGAGAGTGGGTCGGCGGAAGGAGAAGCTCCGGCGCACCCCTACCTGGCACGCCAAATGTTGGATTTCGGGTTCCGGCAGACCCTCTAGATTCGAACACTGGGGTGCGCGTGGAGATTTTTCCCTCTTCCTACCTGCACCTCACCGCCTTGCTATGAACTAAGCAATCAATGGAACAACACAAGAGACACAGATTTTATACTGGTTCAGGCCACCATTGTGGTGTAATACCCTACTCTAGTGTGTGGTGTGGTGGATTGCCTCTTGGGATGATGATGAACAGTACAAGGAAGAACAGCCTCGCGAGGGCTTGTTCTTGGCCGGTGCGATGAACTGCTAGGGGAGTTCAGTCGCTATCTCTACTGGTTTGTAGGTGAGGATCCGATTGCCTCTACCTTGTGGTGGCTAGTCCTATTTATAGGAAAAGGCCCAGGGCCTCTTCTCAAATATTGAGCGGGAAGGGGCCAACAATTGGCCATTTTGAAGGGGAACATCTAGTACAGTTATCCTGACTAAAGTTGGTCCTCACCTATCAATGGCTCTGGCGATGACGCCTTCCTGGGCTCCACTGTGACTTCCTTCCTGCCATTGCGACGGTCTTGGTCTTGTTGCACCGAAATGGATTCCTTTGCTTGATGCTCTCGCCTGCGCTTGCCCCCTTTGCACCAAAGAGGAAAGAAGGACATTGTGCAGGCTGGCGCCCGCCTGGCGCCCTTGGTCGTCATGGCTTGCATCATGGTCACCTCGCGAGGTACCCTGCCTTGATCTCTCCGCCTCCTCGCGAGCCAGCCTGATGAGGTCGTGCCTGAGGAAACCTCCTGTCATCCGCCCCGCGAGGCTTGGCCCCTCGCGAGGGCCCTGAGCTCGTGTTGATGAAGATGGGCCATGCTGGGCCGCCCCTTGAGCCACGCCGCAGGCCGCAGGCAGGCAAGTCTGGGGACCCCTGTTCCTAGAATGCCGGCAGTAGCGCTTTTGTTATTTAAAATATTACCTTATGCGCAGCTATTTATCAAATTCTGAAAGTAGGCCAGTTGTCGGCTTCCGCCCCCATGTAACTAGTACTGGGGTTTTCGTGGGAAACCCGGACACTCTTTATCCAAATGTTTGGTCCCTTAAGGAGGTGTCTAGCGCAGGAACAAGGCAATCAGACTATGCGGCTTTATAACCTTCACTTAGCCATAGAAGTCTACAATTTTAAATTTTGGCGAAGCCCCTAGAATCCGGAAGGCCGAATTGGGGCGCTATACACGCCTAGATCGGACGAAGCCGAATTATCGCCTAAAGCGGAAAAATCTTTAAGGATTTTATGACCTCTCGAAAAGCGACCAGCTCTCGCCACATCATGCCGGTCAGTTTTCGGCTTTCTCTACTGAGGTGCTCGTCCAGAAGAACCGGGACACAATCGCAGTAGTTCTCCCTGCGCTACCTTAGCTGATATAACAGAACGTAAGGCACAAAAACAAGGGAGCCGGGCTATCCCAACTGTAGACCCAAGACATGATTCGGAGGTGATGCATATAATGCTATAAGTTTGGGGTGCCGCACTGTTGAAAGTGTTCGGACTTGTCTTGCTGTATTATGGGGCGCCATAAGAAGCCCCTGGCAAACTCAACGTACCAAAGTGTACGGATGCAAAATCAAATGGACATTGGTAAAAAAAATGCTCAAATAAGAATAATAAGTTGACGCTATATATGATCTTCTATTGATGAATAATACATTTAAGCATATGTTTACAACGAATGCATTAAGCAGAGATAAATAGGATTATTTGACATACCCTATCCAGAGGCAGGCTACGTACCGATAGATAAAGTAGGTATAACAATCGTAAATAGATTCCACCTGAGTGTTTCCTTCTGTGTGCAAAGCATGTTGCCTCCTTGGTTTTCTCTCCTATGTAAGTCCGACAATCCGGTTCTTCTGGAGAAGCTGCACTAAAGCAATGTCCTGAAAGGTAAAAGGAAAGGTTACGAAGGTGTGTGGCGGTTATGCCGCACTATTGACTGAGCCACTGCTTCGCCTCCGCCTGTGCCCATGGTATTTTGAGTGCGTAATTGTGTACGCGCGGCACGAATGCTGCCTTGATGGGATTTGAAAGGAGGTCGGACTGCTAGTCGTGCTCTTGGCGTGCCTGGTGATCCTGTTGCGGGGTGCTCCGAGATCGCTTGACGGTGCTTGAGGTTGTCGTCGCCGGATTGGAGGTTTGCTGGAGGAGGCCACATTGTACTTGTGCCGCGAGGGCTATAGTGTGCTCTTCTGTACGAAGAGAGTGGTCCATGTTTTCGTTGACTGTTATGACCCCGCGCGGGCCTGGCATCTTGAGCTTGAGGTATGCATAGTGTGGTACCGCATTGAATCTAGCGAATGCAGTTCGTCCGAGCAGTGTGTGGTAACCACTCCGAAAAGGGACGATGTCGAAGATTAACTCCTCGCTTCGGAAGTTATCCGGAGATCTGAAGACCACTTCCAATGTTATAGAGCCCGTACAACGGGCCTCTACTCCAGGAATTACACCTTTAAAGGTGGTTTTGGTAGGCTTAATCCTTGAAGGGTCGATGCCCATTTTGCGCACTGTGTCCTGATAAAGCAGGTTCAGGCTGCTGCCTCCGTCTATAAGGACTCTTGTGAGGTGAAATCCGTCTATGATTGGGTCTAGAACCAATGCGGTTGAGCCGCCGTGATGGATGCTAGTAGGATGATCCCTATGATCAAAGGTGATCGGACAAGCTGACCATGGGTTGAGTTTGGGGACGACTGGCTCCATCGCGTAGACGTCCCGTAGTGATCGCTTCCGTTCCCGCTTGGGGATGTGAGTGGCATAGATCATGTTGACCGTTTTCACCCGGGGGGTGGGGGATTTCTTATGTCCCCCGATGTTCGGACGCCGGGGCTCATCGTCATCGTCGTTGTGCAGCCCCTTGTCCTTGTTTTCGGTGTTTATTTTGCCGGCCTGTTTAAATACCCAGCAGTCCCTATTGGTGTGGTTGGCTGGCTTGTCCGGGGTGCCATGAATTTGGCACGGGCGCTCTAGTATACGGTCTAGACTGGACGGTCCCTGATTGTTTCTTTTGAATGGCTTCTTCCGCTGACCGGATTTGGATCCGCTAAATCCGGCATTGACTATTGTGTCTTCGGTGTTGTCGCCGTTGTTTGGCCGCTTGTGTCTGTTGCGCTGTAGCTTGCCATTATTGTCACGGACATCTGACGTGCCAGAGTGTGGCGTAGTGTTGCTGCGAGCCAACCAGCTGTCCTCGCCCGCGCAAAAGCGGGTCATTAGTGTCATGAGAGATGCCATGGACTTGGGTTTCTCCTGGCCGAGGTGTCGGGCGAGCCACTCGTCGCGGATATTATGCTTGAAGGCCGCCTGGGCTTCGGCGTCCGGACAGTCAACTATTTGGTTCTTTTTAGTCAGGAACCGTGTCCAGAATTTCCTGGCTGATTCTCTGGGCTGTTGAGTGATGTGGCTCAGGTCATCGGCGTCCGGAGGTCGCACATATGTGCCTTGGAAGTTGTCGAGGAATGCGTCTTCCAAGTTTTCCCAACTGCCAATGCAATTTGCGGGCAGGCTGTTAAGCCAGTGCCGGGCGGGTCCTTTGAGCTTAAGGGGATGATACTTGATGGCATGTAGATCATCTCCGCGGGCCATGTGGATGTGGAGAAGGAAGTCTTCAATCCATACCACGGGGTCTGTTGTGCCATCGTATGATTCGATGTTTACGGGTTTGAACCCTTCTGGGAATTTATGATCCATCACCTCATCGGTGAAGCAAACGGGGTGTGCGGCGCCTCTGTGCCAGGCTATGTCACGACGTAGTCCGGTCAAATCTGGCTGGTTGTGTTCAGGCCAGACGGATTTACTGTTAGTGTATCCGATATGACGATCATCGTCATGTGCTGCAGCGCGTCCCCGTGATCCGTAGATCGATCTTGGTTGTCCTGCGGTGCTATCCAATCTATCACGCAGGTCCTGAGGATTGCCCGGGCCGTAGTAAACTGCCATGGGGGTACAGGCTGGTATTCGGGCTGATATGTCGTTTTGTCCCGACCTCGAGGCGGTCGGTCAGCCTTGTGGTGCTCGAGTCCATATTCCTCGGCTGCCAGGACTTCTGTCCATCTGTCTGTGAGCAGATCTTGATCAGCTTGAAGCTGTTGCTGCTTCTTTTTCAGGCTCCTTGCAGTGGCAATAAGCCAGCGCTTGAAGCGCTCCTGCTCCGTGGGGTCCTCAGGCATGCCGAACTCGTCGTCGCCGAGGCTAATCTCGTCTTCGGAGGGGGGCATGTAGTTGTCCTCCTCCGGATACCCGTCCGTCGCCTGTTTATCTGGGCTGTCATGCCCATCTTCCTGTTCGGCCTCCTCGAAGGCGGGCTGATCGGGGGTGTATTCATCGTCGGCACCGTCTGGATTGTTTTCGTCTCCGGTGCCGGTATTACCTTGGCGGGGCTTGGAGCGACGCTGGCGGCGCCCATGCTTTGCTTTCTTCTTGGAGGGGTTATCCTCCGTTGCCTCATCGCCATTGGTATCTTTCGGAGTGTCCACCATATATATATCGTATGAAGAGGTGGCTGTCCACCGCCCTGTGAGCGGTGGCTCCTGTACGTCTCCCGCATCGTTGTCCATACCGTTGATGTCTTCGGAGTCGAAGTCAAGCACGTCGGTTAAATCATCGACCGTGGCAATGAAGTGGGTGGTGGGTGGGCAGCGAATTCCTTCGTCACCTGCTTCCCACTCAAGCCGAACATTGTTCGACCCAGAGCCTCTTGATAAAGAGAGAGACTTTAACGAGTTCAGCATGTCGCCAAAGGGCGAGTGCTGAAAGATGTCCTTAGCAGTAAACTCCATTACCGAGCCCAACCTGGCTCGAGGGTATGCGGATCGGAACCAACAAACGGATACAAGTCCGGGGGCCCGGGGTTACAGGCCTCCACAGAGGTGAGACCTGTGTTCGGCTCCACCGCCGATGAGTAAGCGGCCTGCGTGGGGTCTACCCCTCCGTCCTTGGGCAACGCAACCTGTTCCGGATTTAGATCCGGGGATATTGCAGGGATGATATTCCGAGCATTATCCGATAGCAGGTCTAGGCCGTGCCCGTCATGACTGTCCGGCGCTCCTGGCACAGGGCCGAATCCGTCGAAGATCAAGTCTCCGTGAATATCCATCATGTAGTTCAAGTTTCCGAACCTGATCTGGTGGCCAGGGGCATAGCTGTCGATCTGCTCCAGATGACCAAGCGAATTGGCCCGGAGTGCGAAGCCGCTGAACACAAAGATCTGTTCGGAGAGAAAAGTCTCGCCCTGGACGGTGTTGTTGGCGATTGAAGACGCCATCAAGCCTCAAAGCGATGACACAGAGGAACTCTCAATGAAAGCACCAATGTCGGTGTCAAAACTGGCGGATCTCGGGTAGGGGGTCCCGATCTGTGCGTCTTAGGCTGATGGTAACAGGAAGCAAGGGACATAATGTTTACCCGGGTTTGGGCCCTCTCGATGGAGATAAAACCATACTTCCTGCTTGATTAATATTGAAGATATGAGTAGTACAAGAGTATATCTACCACGAGATCGTAGATGCTAAACCCTAAGAGCTAGCCTATGATGGTATGGTTGTAATTGTGATCGGCCTTCTAAGGACCATCCTCTTCGGTTTATATAGACACCGGAGAGGGCTAGGGTTTACATGGAGTCGGTTACAAGGAAGGAAATATAATATCCGGATTGCCAAGCTTGTCTTCCACGCAAAGGAGAGTCCCATCTGGACACGGGACGAAGTCTTGAGTCTTGTATCTTCACGCTTCGATAGTCCAGACGATGTATATAGTCCGGTTGTCCGGATACCCCCTAATCCAGGACTCCCTCAATGGGCATCTCCATAGCCCGTTGATATGCCTAGTTGATGTGAGACTATCTCCCTCTTTTTGTATTCTCCACAATCACCATTCTATTCCACCTATAGTGCTATGTCCATGGATCATGCTCATGTATTGCGTGAAAGTTGAAAAAGTTTGAGAATACTAAAGTATGAAACAATTGCTTGGCTAAAACCTTGGTTGTGCATGATTTGAATATTTTGTGTGACGAAGATGGAGCATAGCCAGACTATATGATTTTGTAGGGATAAACTTTCTTTGGCCATGTTATTTTGAGAAGACATAATTGCCTTGTTAGTACACTTGAAGTATTATTGTTTTTATGTCAATATTAAACTTTTGTTTTGAATCTTATGGATATGAATATTCTTGCCACAATAGAGAAGATTACATTGATAAATATGTTAGGTAGCATTCCACATCAAAATTTCTATTTTTATCATTTACCTACTCGAGGATGAGCAGGAATTAAGCTTGGGGATGCTTGATACGTCTCCAACGTATCTATAATTTTTGATTGTTCCATGCTATTATATTATCTGTTTTGGATGTTTTATATGCATTTATATGCTATTTTATATGATTTTTGGGACTAACCTATTAACCTAGAGCCCAGTATCAGTTTCTGTTTTTTCCTTGTTTTTGAGTTTTACGGAAAAGGTGTTGGGGAACGTAGCAGAAATTCTAAATTTTCTATGCATCACCAAGATCAATCTATGGAGATTCTAGCAACAAGAGAGAGAGGGAGTGCATCTTCATACCCTTGAAGATCGCTAAGCGGAAGCATTACAAGAACGCGGTTGATGGAGTCTTACTCGCAGCGATTCAAATCGCGGAAGATCTGATCTAGCGCCAAACGGACGGCGCCTCCGCGTTCAACACACGTACAGCCTGGGGACGTCTCCTCCTTCTTGATCCAGCAAGGGGAGAGGAGAAGTTGAGGGAGAACTCCGACAACTCGATGGCGTGGTGGTGGTGGAGCTCGTGGTTCTCCGGCAGGGCTTCGCCAAGCACTACGGAGGAGGAGGAGGAGGTGTTGGAGGAAGGAGGGGCTGCGCCAGGGAAGAGGTCACGGCTGCCCTCCCACCTCCTCACTATATATAGGAGGAAGGGAAGAGGGGGAGGCGCCCTAGGGTTTCCCTAGGGGAGGGGCAGCGGCCGCAGGGGAAACCTTAGATGGGTTTGGGTGCCCCCACCCCTAGGAAACTTGCCCCCCAAGCCGGGAGGGGTGGCTGCCCTAGGGGTGGCGCCCCCACCTCTCCACGTTATGTGAGATGGGGTGGGAGGGGCGCTCAGCCCCTTAGTGGGCTGATGTGCCCCCTTCCCTTGGCCCATAAGGCCCCCCAACGCTTGCCGGGGCTTCCGAAACCCCTTTCGGACACGTTGGTCATCACCTGGTACCCCGGAACAATTCCGGACTCCAATACCCTTCGTCCAATATACCGATCTTCACCTTCGGACCATTCCGGAGCTCCTCATCATGTCCGGGATCTCATCCGGGACTCCGAACAACCTTCGGTAACCACATACTATTTCCCATAACAACTCTAGCGTCACCGAACCTTAAGTGTGTAGACCCTACGGGTTCGGGAACCATGCAGACATGACCGAGACGTTCTCTGGCAAATAACCAACAGCGGGATCTGGATACCCATGTTGGCTCCCACATGTTCCACAATGATCTCATCGGATGAACCATGATGTCGAGGATTCTCAATAAATCCCGTATACAATTCCCTTTGTCAATTGGTATGTTACTTGCCCGAGATTTGATCGTCGGTATCCCAATACCTCGTTCAATCTCATTACCGGCAAGTCACTTTACTCGTTCCGTAATGCATGATCCCATGACTAACTACTTAGTCACATTGAGCTCATTATTATGATGCATTACCGAGTGGGCCCAGAGATACCTCTCCATCATACAGAGTGACAAATCCCAGTCTCGATTCGTGCCAACCCAACAGACACTTTCGGAAATACCTGTAGTGCACCTTTATAGTCACCCAGTTATGTTGTGACGTTTGGTACACCAAAGCACTCCTACGGTATCCGGGAGTTACACAATCTCATGATCTAAGGAAATGATACTTGACATTAGAAAAGCTTTTAGCAAACTAACTACACGATCTTGTGGTATGCTTAGGATTGGGTCTTGTCCATCACATCATTCTCCTAATGATGTGATCCCATTATCAATGACATCTAATGTCCATGGTCAGGAAACCATAACCATCTATTGATCAATGAGCTAGTCAACTAGAGGCTCGCTAGGGACATGTTGTGGTCTATGTATTCACACATGTATTACGGTTTCCAGTTAATACAATTATAGCATGAACAATAGACAATTATCATGAACAAGGAAATACAATAATAACCATTTTATTATTGCCTCTAGGGCATATTTCCAACAGTCTCCCACTTGCACTAGAGTCAATAATCTAGTTCACATCACTATGTGATTGTAATGAAGTCAACACCCATGGGGTTTGATCATATCTCGCTTGTGAGAGAGGTTATTAGTCAACGGGTCTGAACCTTTCAGATCCCTGTGTGTTTTACAAATCTCTATGTCATCTTGTAGATGCAGCTACCACGCGCTATTTGGAAATATTCCAAGTAACTGTTCTACTATATGAATCCGGTTTACTACTCATAGTCATCCAGATTAGTATCAAAGTTTGCATCGACGTAACCCTTTACGTCGAACTCTTTTACCACCTCCATAATCGAGAAAATTCCTTAGTCCACTAGTTACTAAGGATAAGTTTGACCGCTGTCCTGTGATCCATTCCTGGATCACACTTGTACCCCTTGACTGACTCATGGCAAGGCACACTTTAGGTGCGGTACACAGCATATCATACTGTAGAGCCTACGTTTAAAGCATAGGGGATGACCTTCGTCCTTTCTTCTCTGCTGTCGTGGTCATGTCTTGAGTCTTACCCAATACTCACACCTTATAACACAGCCAAGAACTCCTTCTTTGCCGATCTATTTTGAACTCCTTAAAAATCTTGTCACGGTATGTGTTCATTTGAAAGTACTATTAAGCATTGTTGATCTATCCTTATAGATCTTGATGCTCAATGTTCAAGTAGCTTAATCCAGGTTTTCCATTGAAAAACACTTTTCAAATACCCAATATGCTTTCTAGAAATTCTATATCATTTCTGATCAACAATACGTCAACAACATATACTCATCAGAAATTCTATAGTGCTCCCACTCACTTCTTTGGAAATACAAGTTTCTCATAAACTTTGTATAAATCCAAAATCTTTGATCATCTCATCAAAGCGTATATTCCAACTCTGAGATGCTTAATCCAGTCCTTAGAAGGATTGCTGGAGCTTTGCTACTTGTTAGCATCTTTTAGGATCGTGAAAACCTTTTGGTTGTATCAGATACAACCTTTCCTCAAGAAAATTGTCGAGGAAACTATATTTTGACATCCTATGTGCAAGATTTCATAAATAATGCAATAGCTGCTAATCTAATTCTAACAGACTCTTAGCATCGCTACGAGTGAGAAAGTCTCATCGTAGTCAACTCCTTGAACTTGTCGGAAAACATCTTAACGACAAGTCGAGCTTTCTTAATGGTGATACTTACCATCATTGTCAGTCTTCCTTTTAAAATCCATATGTACCCAACAGCCTTACAACCATCAAGTAGTTCTTCCAAAGTCTACACTTTGTTTTCATACATGGATCCTCTCTCGGATTTTATGGCGTCGAGCCATTTGTCAGAATCTGGGCCCACCATAGCTTCTCCATAGCTTGTAGGTTCATTGTTGTCTAGCAACATGACCTCCAAGACAGGATTACCATACCACTCTGAAGCAGTACATGTCCTTGTCGTCCTACGAGGTTTGGTAGTGACTTGATCCGAAGTTTCATGATCACTATCATCAACTTCCACTTCAATTGGTGTAGATGCCACAGGAACAACTTCCTGTGCCCTGCTACACACTGGTTGAAGTGATGGTTCAATAACCTCATGAAGTCTCCACCATCCTCCCACTCAATTCTTTCGAAAGAAACTTTTTCTCTAGAAAGGACTCGTTTCTAGAAACAATTACTTTTGCTTCCTGATCTGAATTAGGAGGTATACCAACTGTTTTGGGTGTCCTATAAAGATGTATTTATCCGCTTTGGGTTCGATCTTATCACGATGAAACTTTTTCACATAAGCATCGCAGCTCCAAACTTTCAAGAAACGATAGCCTAGGTATCTCTAAACCATAGTTCATACACTGTCATCTCAACGGAATTATGTGGTGCCCTATTTGAAGTGAATGCGGTTGTCTCTAATGCCTAACCCATAAACAATAGTGGTAATTCGATAAGAGACATCATGGTATGCCCCATATCCAATAGGGTGCATCTATGATGTTCGGACACACCATCACACTATGGTGTTCCAGGCGGTATTAGTTGAAACAATTTCCACAATGTCTTAATTGTATACCAAACTCATAACTCAGATATTCATCTCTATGATCATATCATAGACATTTTATCCTCTTGTCACGATGATCTTCAACTTCACTCTGAAATTACTTGAACCTTTCAATAATTCAGACTTGTGTTTCATCAAGTAAATATACTCAACATCTACTCAAATCATCTGTGAAGTAAGAACATAACGACATCCACTACATGCCTCAGCACTCATTGGACTACACACATCAAAATGTATTACTTCCAACAAGTTGCTTTCTTGTTCCATTTCATTGAAAACGAGGCCTTTCAGTCATCTTGCCCATGTGGTATGATTTGCATGACTCAAGTGAGTCCAAACGATCCATCTGCATGGAGTTTCTTCATGCAAATATACCAATAGACATGGTTCGCATGTCTCAATCTTTTCAAAAATGAGTGAGTCCAAAGATCCATCAACATGGAGCTTCTTCATGCGTTTTATACCAATATGACTCAAATGGCAGTGCCACAAGTATGTGGTATTAACATTACTATCTTATATCTTTTGGCATGAACATGTGTATCACTACGATCGAGATTCAATAAACCATTCATTTTAGGTGCAAGACCATTGAAGGTATCATTCAAATAAACAGAGTAACCATTATTCTCCTTAAATGAATAACCGTATTGTGATAGACATAATCCAATCATGTCTATGCCCAACGCAAACACCAAATAACAATTATTTTGGTTTAACACCAATCTCGATGGTAGAGGGAGTATGCGATGCTTGATCACATCAAGCTTGGAAACACTTCCAACACATATCGTCATCTCACCTTTAGCTAGTCTCCATTTATTCCGTAGCCTTTTATTTCGAGTTACTAACACTTAGCAACCGAACCGGTATCTATTACCATGGTGCTACTAGGAGTACTAGTAGAGTACACATTAATATAATGTATATCCAATATACTTCTGTTGACCTTTCCTGCCTTCTTATCTACCAAGTATCTAGGGTAATTATGCTCCATTGACCGTTCCCCTTATTACAGAAGCACTTAGTCTCGGGTTTGGGTTCAACCTTGGGTTTCTTCACTAGAGCAGCAGCTGATTTGCCGTTTCATGAAGTATCCCTTCTTGCCCTTGCCCTTCTTGAAACTAGTGGTTTCACTAACCATCAACAATTGATGCTCCTTCTTGATTTCTACTTTCGCGGTGTCAAACATCACGAATATTTCAAGGATCATCATATCTATCCCTGATATGTTATAGTTCATCACGAAGCTCTAGTAGCTTGGTGGCAATGACTTTGGAGAAACATCACTATCTCATCTGGAAGATTAACTCCCACTCAATTCAAGTGATTGTTGTACCCAGACAATTTAAGTACAAGCTCAACGATTGAGCTTTTCTCCATCAGTTTGTAGGCTAAGAAACTCGTCAGAGGTCTCATACCTCTTGACGTGGGCACTAGCCTGAAATCCCAATTTCAGCCCTTGGAACATCCCATATGTTCCGCGACGTTTCAAAATCGTCTTCAGCGCCTCAATTCTAAACCGTTTGCACTGAACTATCACGTAGTCATCAAAACGTGTGTGTCAGATGTTCGCAACATCCATAGACAATGTTCGAGGTTCAGCACACCGAGTGGTGCATTAAGGACATAAGCCTTCTGCGCAGCAATGAGGACAATCCTCAGTTTACGGACCCAGTCCGCATAATTGCTACTGCCAACTTTCAACTAAATTCTCTAGGAACATATCTACAACAATAGAACAGAAACGCGAGCTACGACATAATTTGCAAAGACCTTTTGACCATGTTCAGGATAATTAAGTTCATCTAATGAACTCCCACTCAGATAGACATCCCTCTAGTCATCTAAGTGATACATGATCCGAGTCAACTAGGCCGTGTCCGATCATCACGTGAGACGGACTAGTCATCATCGATGAACATCTTCATGTTGATCGTATCTACTATACGACTCATGTTCGACCTTTCGGTCTCTTGTGTTCCGAGGCCATGTCTGTACATGCTAGGCTCGTCAAGTCAACCTAGGTGTTTCGCGTGTGTAAATCTGTCTTCCACCCGTTGTATGCAAACGTTAGAATCTATCACACCCGATCATCACGTGGTGCTTCGAAACAACGAACTTTCGCAACGATGCACAGTTAGGGGGAACACTTTCTTGAAATTTTAGTGAGGGATCATCTTATTTACTACTGTCGTTCTAAGCAAATAAGATGCAAAAACATGATAAACATCACATGCAATCAAATAGTGACATGATATGGCCAACATCATTTTGCTCCTTTTGATCTCCATCTTCGGGGCGCCATGATCATCATCGTCACCGGCATGACACCATGATCTCCATCATCATGATCTCCATCATCGTGTCTCCATGAAGATGTCTCGCAAACTCATTACTTCTACTACTATGGCTACCGGTTAGCAATAAAGTAAAGTAATTACATGGCATTGTTCAATAACACGCAGGTCATACAATAAATAAAGACAACTCCTATGGCTCCTGCCGGTTGTCATACTCATCGACATGCAAGTCGTGATTCCTATTACAAGAACATGATCAATTTCATACATCACATATATTTCATTCATCACATCCTTTTTGGCCATATCACATCACACGGCATATGCTGCAAAAACAAGTTAGACGTCCTCTAATTGTTGTTGCAAGTTTTTTACGTGGCTGCTATAGGTTTCTAGCAAGAACGTTTCTTACCTACGCCAAAACCACAACGTGATATGCCAATTGCTATTTACCCTTCATAAGGACCCTTTTCATCGAATCCGATCCGACTAAAGTGGGAGAGACTGGCACCCGCTAGCCACCTATATGCAACAAGTGCATGTCAGTCGGTGGAACCTGTCTCACGTAAGTGTACGTGTAAGGTCGGTCCGGGCCGCTTCATCCCACAATACCGTCGAAACAACATAGGACTAGTAACGGTAAGCATATTGAACAAAATCAACGCCCACAACAACTTGTGTTCTACTCGTGCACAGAATCTACACAATAGACCTAGCTCTGATACCACTGTTGGGGAACGTAGCAGAAATTCAAAATTTTCTACGCATCACCAAGATCAATTTATGGAGATTCTATCAATAAGAGAGAGAGGGAGTGCATCTTCATACCCTTGAAGATTGCTAAGCGGAAGCATTACAAGAACGCGGTTGATGGAGTCATACTTGTTGCGATTCAAATCACGGAAGATCCGATCTAGCGCCAAACGGATGGCGCCTCCGCGTTCAACACACGTACAGCCCGAGGATGTCTCCTCCTTCTTGATCCAGCAAGGGGAGAGGAGAAGTTGAGAGAGAACTCCGACAGCACGACGGCGTGGTGGTGGTGGAGCTCGTGGTTCTTCGGCAGGGCTTCGCCAAGCACTACGGAGGAGGAGGAGGTGTTGGAGGAGGGAGGGGCTGCGCTAGGGAAGAGGTCACAGCTGCCCTCCCACCTCCTCACTATATATAGGAGGAAGGGAAGAGGGGGAGGCACCCTAGGGTTTCCCTAGGGGAGGGGCGGTGGCCACAGGGGAAACCCTAGATGGGTTTGGGCGCCCCCACCCCTAGGAAACTTGCCCCCCAAGCCGGGAGGGGTGGCTGCCCTAGGGGTGGCGCCCTCACCTCTCTAGGTTATGTGAGATGGGGTGGGAGGGGCGCTAAGCCCCTTAGTGGGCTGATGTGCCCCCTTCCTTTGGCCCATAAGGCCCCCCAACGCTTGCTGGGGCCTCCGAAACCCCTTTCGGACACGCTGGTCATCACCTGGTACCCTCGGAACAATTCCGGACTCCACTACCCTTCGTCCAATATACCGATCTTCACCTCCGGACCATTCCGGAGCTCCTCGTCACGTCCGGGATCTCATCTGGGACACCGAACAACCTTCGGTAACCACATACTATTTCCCATAACAGCTCTAGCGTCACCGAACCTTAAGTGTGTAGACCCTACGGGTTCGGGAACCATGCAGACATGACCGAGACGTTCTCTGGCCAATAACCAACAGCGGGATCTGGATACCCATGTTGGCTCCCACATGTTCCACGATGATCTCATCAGATGAACCACGATGTTGAGGATTCAATCAATCCCATATACAATTCGCTTTGTCAATCGGTATGTTACTTGCCCGAGATTTGATCATCGGTATCCCAATACCTCGTTCAATCTCGTTACCGGCAAGTCACTTTACTCGTTCCGTAATGCATGATCCCATGACTAACTACTTAGTCACATTGAGCTCATTATGATGATGCATTACTGAGTGGGCCCAAAGATACCTCTCCGTCATACGGAGTAACAAATCCCAGTCTTGTTTCGTGCCAACCCAACAAACACTTTCGGAAATACCTGTAGTGCACCTTTATAGTCACCCAGTTATGTTGTGACGTTTGGTACACCCAAAGCACTCCTACGGTATCCGGGAGTTACACAATCTCATGGTCTAAGGAAATGATACTTGACATTAGAAAAGCTTTTAGCAAACTAACTACACGATCTTGTGCTATGTTTAGGATTGGGTCTTGTCCATCACATCATTTTCCTAATGATGTGATCCCGTTATCAATGACATCTAATGTCCATGGTCAGGAAACCATAACCATCTATTAATCAACGAGCTAGTCAACTAGAGGCTCACTAGGGACGTGTTGTGGTCTATGTGTTCACACATGTATTACGATTTCCAGTTAATACAATTATAGCATGAACAATAGACAATTATCATGAACAAGGAAATACAATAATAACCATTTTATTATTGCCTCTAGGGCATATTTCCAACAAAAGGAATACCAAATGGAGTCCAATTGACCTGCCAATTTTTGGAGATTTTTTATGGACCAGAAGAAGCCCCTGAAGCAAAAGAGTTGGGCCAGAAGAGCCCCGAGTCACCCATGAGGGTGGAGGGCGTGCCCTACCCCCCTGGGCGCGCCCCCTACCCCGTGGCTGACTCGGAGACCCCACTGACTTTTTCCCGACGTCAAAAACTCCTACAAATACAGAAACCCTCGAAAAGAAACCTAGATCGGGAGTTCCTCTGCCGCAAGCCTCTGTAGCCACCAAAAACCAATCGAGACCCTGTTCCGGCATCTTGCTGGAGGGGGATCCATCACCGGTGGCCATGTTCATCATCTTGGCGCTCTCCATGACGAGGAGGGAGTAGTTCACCCTCGGGGCTGAGGGTATGTACCAGTAGCTATGTGTTTTCTCTCTCTCTCTCTCTCTCTCTCTCTCTCTCTCTCTCGTGTTCTTGACTTGGCACGATCTTGATGTATCGCGAGCTTTGCTATTATAGTTGGATCTTATGATGTTTCTCCCCCTCTACCTTCTTGTAATGGATTGAGTTTTCCCTTTGAAGTTATCTTATCGGAGTGAGTCTTTAAGGATTTGAGAACACTTGATGTATGTCTTGCATGTGCTTATCTGTGGTGACAATGGGATATTCACGTGATCTACTTGATGTATGTTTTGGTGATCAACTTGCGGGTTCTGTGACCTTGGGAATCTATGCATAGGGGTTGGCACACGTTTTCGTCTTGACTCTCCGGTAGAAACTTTGGGGCACTCTTTGAAGTTCTTTGTGTTGGTTTGAATAGATGAATCTAAGATGTGTGATGCATATCATATAATCATACCCCGCGGATACTTGTGATGACATTGGAGTATCTAGGTGACATTAGGGTTTTGGTTGATTTGTGTCTTAAGGTGTTATTTTACTGCAAACTCTAGGGTTGTTTGTGACACTTATAGGAATAGCCCAATGGATTGATCGGAAAGAATAACTTTGAGGTGGTTTTGTACCCTACAATAATCTCTTCGTTTGTTCTCTGCTATCAGTGACTTGGGAGTGACTCTTTGTTGCATGTTGGGGGATTGTTATATGATCTGATTATGTTATTATTGTTGACAAAACTTGCACTAGTGAAAGTATGAACCCTAGGCGTTGTTTTGAAGCATTGCAGTAACGTTTTCACTCACTTTTACCACTAGTTACCGTGTTGTTTTTATATTTTTAGATTACAAAAACCTATATCTACCATCCATATTGCACTTGTATCACCATCTCTTCACCGAACTAGTGCACCTATACAATTTACCATTGTATTGGGTATGTGCGGGACACAAGAGACTCTATGTTATTTGGTTGCAGGGTTGTTTGAGAGAGACCATCTTCATCCTACGCCTCCTGCGGATTGATAAACCTTAGGTCATCCACTTGAGGGAAATTTGCTATTATCCAACAAACCTCTACACTTGGAGGCCCAACAATGTCTACAAGAAGAAGGTTGCGTAGTAGACTTTAGCCATAGGAAGGGCGGGAGCAGACATGCAACAGAGCTCGGCGGAGGCCAGGGGGTTGGTGTAACGCCTCGGATACAACTTTCCATATTCGTAACTCCAACTCTTGCCTTTTCCGGAGATGCTATATGATATTTCCTTCATGGTTGGGTTTTTGTCGTTTGTTTTGCATTTTGTTTTTGTTATGCATCACGTCTCATGTCATCATTCGCATTGCATCGGCATCGTTTTCATAAAACTTGCATCCGTTCTGGTTCCGCCAGTTCTCTCTGTTGTCCGTTCTGAGCCTGACCACACTCGCACGCGCCCTTGGCACCTCCGTAATATTATTTTATAAGTGGCATAAAAATGTTCTTGGAATGGGTTGCAACTTGGCATGCGGTCTTATTATAGTGTAGAAAGACCGCCTGCCAAATTTCATCGCATTCGGAGTCCGTTTGATAGCCCAACCGTCATCCGTAGCGGCACCGTTGCCGGTTTAATCGTCGGACATTTCGGTCTCCGAAACTACCGCCGGGCCTTTCTCTCTCTTCTCTCCACTCAGCCCAACCTCTCTTCACAGCCCACCTAGGCCTGCCAACCCCCCCCCGCCTCGCGATCAGATCCGTCGGATTACGATCGGAGGCTCCAAACCCCTCCTAACCCCCCTCTAACCCTAGCCCCCTGCTATATATGGACCTCCTAGTCCATTTTGGGCAGCCTAACCCCCTCCACCTACCTCTAGCCTCCCCCCTCCTCAATTTCCGCACCGGCCCTCTCCTCCTCTGCCACTTGGCGCTGCCCCTGCCGCCAGCCACCACCCAGCGCCGCCGCCAAGTCAGCCGCGCCGCCCCCGCGCCCACTCCATGCCTTCCACGCGTCCCCTGCCCACTTCCCAGCCGCCGCTGGCCCGTCCAAACCCGCGCAGGGCCCGCCAAGCCCATCTGGGCCCAGGTCGGCCCGACCCTGCGCTCGCCGCTGCTACCCTTCGTCCCGAGCCGCTAGCTCGATCCGGCCTCGTCGGGAGCGTTCGCCGCCGCCCTCTGGCCGAAGCCACCTTGCCGGACTACTCCAGCCGTCGCCGGAGCCGCCCTCTCCGTCGTCCCAGGTCGCCGCCCCCGCCATCTTCCTCCCTGCGTCTCCTCTCTCCCTCACCTGGCTCCTCTCTCTCTCCTCGCAGGGACTGCCACCGCCCGAGGATGCTCCGCCCGTTGCCGGCTGGCCTCGCCGTCGCCGGGAATGGGTCCCCGGCCACGACCTCCACCGGATCCGGCCACCTGCGGCCCCGTTCCGGCCTCCCTGCGCCTTCCCATCGCCGTTGACCACTGGCCGCCGCCGCCCCTGGTCCTGCTCGCGGCCGATCTATTCCTGGAGGACGACGCCTCCGTTCACCGCGCCCGCGTGGGCCCGGCCCAGCAGCGCCCAGCGCGCCAGGCCCAGCCGAAGCTAGCCAGGCCCAGCGCCCCTTCCAGCCTGCCCGGCCTCCTCCTCACCGTCTGGGCTAAGCCCATGGGTGAGCAGCCCCTCCAGATCGCCCCTCCTTTTTTTTTCTCTCCTGTTGGGCCAGCCTGCAGTTTCGGCCCGTATAGTGTTTTTTTCCCTGCCTGCGAGTTTAGCTTTTATCGTGTGATTTACCAGTTTTGCAGAAAAACCCTTGAACCTCATGCATGTAATAACTAATTAACCGTGCATCGGATTAAAATAATTTATATATGTAAAATGCTCAGAAAATTGTGTAGATTAATAATATGCCATTTTCATCCATGTTTAAAATGTTTAAATTGATGTTTGCTTTAATTTGCTAATATGCCATGTTAAAATGCTTTATTTCATAACTAAATAACCGTAGCTCCGAATTTAATAAACTTTATATGTAAATGGGGTGGAAAAATGTCTAGTTTAACATGGTGCACTTTATTTTCCTGTTTAACAACATTAAAATTGTGTTTAGGGCAGAACAGTACCAAATCCTTACTTTGCACATGGGGATTTTCCGGAATTGTTGTTTGTTGTTCCGGCCTCATTTAAACTTGTCTAGATAGGTAGTTTTTCATATGCTTCACCCCTTGCCATGTTTAATAACATTTAATATTGTTGGGTACATAACCGAGATCAAACTAAATAATTGCATGTGGTGTTTCGTCAATATGCAACTCGTTGCATATTGAGCTCCACTTAATTTGTAGTGATGTTTGTTGCACTTTGCCATGCCATGCCTCATTAACCGGACATGCATCATACTTGATTGTGCATCATGCCATGATTATGCTTGTGTGTTTACCGTGTTGTTTGTTTCTTTCCGGTGTTGCTTCTTAGTTCTGGTAATGTTGCGATTGTGAGGATTCGTTCGACCGCTCCCGCTCGTGTTCTTCATGGACTCGTTCTTCTTCCTTGCGGGATTTCAGGCAAGATGACCGCTACCCTGGATCTCACTACTATCATTGCTATGCTAGTTTCTTCGTTCTATCGCTTTGCTGCGCTACCTATCATCTGTTTGTCGAGCCATCCCCTGTTGCCATGAACCTCTAACCTTTGACACCTTTCCTATGCAAACCGTTGTTTGTCTATGTTACCGCTTTGCTCAGCCCCTCTTATAGCGTTGCTAGTTGCAGGTGAAGTCGAAGATTTCTCCTTGGTGGACAGGATTTTGATTGGGATATCACAATATCTCTTATATTATTAATGCATCTATATACTTGGTAAAGGGTGGAAGACTTGGCCTTTTGCCTGGTGTTTTGTTCCACTCTTGCCGCCCTAGTTTCCGTCATACTGGTGTTATGTTCCCGGATTTTGTGTTCCTTATGCGGTCGGGTGATTTATGGGACCCCCTTGACAGTTCGCTTTGAATAAAACTCCTCCAGCAAGGCCCAACCTTGGTTTTACCATTTGCCTCACCTAGCCCTTTTTTCCCTTGGGTTTCCGGAGCCCGAGGGTCATCTTTATTTACCCCCCCCCCCGGGCCAGTGCTCGTCATGAGTGTTGGTCCAAACTGTCGGTCGCCGGTGGCCACCAGGGGCAACTCTGGGCTGGCCTACCGGAAGTCTGGACAATCCGGTGTGCCCTGAGAATGAGATATGCGCAGCTCCTATTGGGATTTGTCGGCACAGCGGGCGGCTTTGCTGGTCTTGTTTTACCATTGTCGAAATGTCTTGTAAACCGGGATTCCGAGTTTGGTCGGGTATTCCTGGGAGATGGTCTATTCCTTCGTTGATTGCGAGAGCTTGTCATGGGCTAAGTTGGGACACCCCTGCAGGGTATAATCTTTCGAAAGCCATGCCTGTGATTATAGGCAGATGGGAATTTGTTAATGCCCGGTTGTAGATAACTTGACACCAGATCCGAATTAAAAACGCATCAACCGCGTGTGTAGCCGTGATGGTCTCTTTTCGGCGGAGTCCGGGAAGTGAACACGGTTTCCGGGTTATGTTTGACGTAAGTAGGAGTTCAGGATCACTTCTTGATCATTGCTAGCTTCACGACCGTTCCGCTTGCTCTCTTCTCGCTCTTATTTGCGTATGTTAGCCACCATATATGCTTAGTCGCTGTTGCAACCTCACCACTTTACCCCTTCCTTTCCCTTTAAGCTTTGCTAGTCTTGATACCCATGGTAATGGGATTGCTGAGTCCTCGTGGCTCACGGATTACTACAACAACAGTTGCAGGTACAGGTTGTGCGATGATCATGACGCGAGAGCGATGCTTGCTTGCGTTGAGTTCTTCTTGTGCTCCTTCGATCAGGGGATTGGTTCCAGGTCGGCAACCTGGGCTAGCAGGGTGGATGTCGTTTGAGTTTCTGTTTGTGTTTCTTCCGTAGTTGGATGATGCTCTATGTATTGTGATGTTGTATTCGTGCGGCATTGTATGCCTTATGTATGTATCCCTATCTATTATGTAATGTTGATGTAATGATATCCACCTTGCAAAAGTGTTTCAATATGCGGGTCTATCCTTGGTGGGACCTTCGAGTTCCTTTTGGATAGGGTCGCATATTGGGCGTGACAAGTTGGTATCAAAGCCTCGACCGACCCTAGGAGCCCCCTTGTTTGTTGGCCGTTGTTGAGTCTAGAAGAAAACTATTTTGAGTCTTAGGATTATATATATCGGAGAGTAGGATTCTTTTTAATGAAAAGAGAATCACAGTGGGGATTTCCCCCATTGTTTTTGTCAAAAAAAAGTAGGATTCTTTTTACTCCTCAGTCCCTTCGTCGCTCTGGTGAGGACTCCTGACGTAGATGTTTTGTCTTTCCTCTCCTCAAATTTCACGAAATTTTTTTTAGGATCACGCGGGTATCCTGGAGTCGTTCCGATAGTTTTGTGATGAGAACATTGTTCTTGGTGCCTCCTGACATTTAGGGGTTGTGGCAGTGTCCCGGGGAGTTGAGCTCCGAGGTGTTGTCGTCACAATTTTATCGTTGCAGTTCTAGAATACCCGAGATTTGCCGACATTGAAAATCTCTTTTATGCAGTTGTTGGTGAGATAACCCCGATAACCCAGTACTGGGGCGAGCTCGGGAGTATTGCCATAACTCGTATAACGGATGCTTTTCGAAGGTTGAGGTACACGATTTTTGGAGTTTTCTTGGTTATGTGTTGACGGATGGATACAGCTGGATGTAGGTATTGTTAGTTTGGGTGATATATATTGCTTCCCCTGTATCCCCAACACCAGATTGCATAACCAGAAAGTTTCGGGAGTTTTATAGGTGGGAATTCAAGTAGCTCCTAGAATATCTTTTCAACAGATGCATGATATGAGATTGGGGTTCGACGTCTAGTGGTCCGCCTTTCCACGGTCGTTTTTACAGTGGTCTCGTTGTGTCTTAAAGAACCCTTGGCTATGCTGGTTCGGGGATACTTCGTATGTCATGTGCACTACCTTGTACATGATGGTGATGTACACTCGAGCCCGTGTGGGCCCCACCACAAAAACTTCGAACGAAATCTCTATCTTATGTTTGTTCCGGCTTATTCTGCAAGCCAAATCCTTTGTTTTGTTTTGAGTTGTGGTATTCGAGTTGCTTCAATGTCAAGTGTTGATTCCATACCTTTCCTAAGCGGTGTTCTCATATTTCTATGGGAGTGGTAATCCTTCTTGATCATCGAGATTGTCATCCCAACTCTTTCCAACCGACGTGCTTCTCTTCAAGGGATTCGATCATTTCAACATCCGCAAGATCAATTCTAAGTTTTCTCAACGGTGTTTGTTTCATCCATCCCCAAGTTGCCTTTGTTTTCCGCCCTCCCACCCTTTTCTTCAAGGACTCATTTATTTTAATCAAGTATCCATTTATTCATGTGAAGTCTCTTCACTCTTTTCAATCAATGTTCTTATCCGGTGATTTCCCATGAAGATGCTCAGCAGTTTCAAGTTTATTATGCTTCGTTCTCTTTTCTTCTCTGGTGGATTAATTTCAAGTTTCGGTGTTGATCATATCTCTTCCTGTTGTTTCACATATCTTCCCATGTGAATTTCTTATCCAAGGCTCTATTATTTATTCACCTCTCCCAGTTCATATCCGGAGTGCTGAAGATATCTCAGAAGACTTGTGTTTCCATTCTCAATCCGTTCAAGATATTTCGAGATTATTATCTCATTCAAGTCATTTAATTTTACTGGTGCAATCCCCCTTTCAATCATTTCCAATGGTGTTTTCTTTTGAGTGGGCCCTAACCCACAGGTCTTTTCCCAGGATCTTACCTGACTCTTCTAATTATTCCGGAGCTATTCCAAATTCTTTTCAAAGTTTGATGTAAGAATGGGTTATCATCAGTCATATGTCTTTCTCCAAGATCTTTCAAATTCTTTTCATCGTTGGTTCATCATTTCTATTCTTCTTTGTTCCGGAGTATCTCAACAATTCATGGTGGTTCTCATCATCATTCTCAACATTTGACGACCAAAGAAGTGTTTCCTCTAAATCTTGGTCCGTTCTCTTCAAGATTCATGGTTCTAGCTTGATGCCATCCTCTCATAATTGTTTTTGATTGTGAGATTTTTTTTCACCCATCCAGAGCAATTCAAGAGTCTTTTCAAGATTTCTCTTCCTTCGTTATCGTATCAATTCACTCGTTCTTTTGTTGTTTCAATCCTACTGGTGGTTCCATCAATACCCTCTCAAGTTTGCGCCATATCTATCTTGATCCTTTCTATGAGAATAAGTAGTATGCCAAATCCGTTAAATTGCTGAAGGATACGCATACCATAATTCTTATTATTGTTTCATCCGAGTGATCTAGTTTCTTCTTTCCAGAGTTGTTCATCATGTCACATTTCTCGGTTCGAGATGCTTCATCTTTTCTTTTCCGGAGTTTGAAGTTTTCCGCATTATATCGTCGCGAAGCTCCATCTAAATCATCGCAAGGCTTCACCTTGTGTTGTCAACTTCTCTTTCTTTTTATCATCCTTTCATTACCGGAGTTCTTCATGGAGGCTCTAGATGATGGTTCATCAAGGATTTAATTTCTTCTCGAAGTGTTCATCGAGATTCTTTTCAGAGGAGTTCAAGTATTCTACATCTTGCATTCTGAAGTGCAATTCTTTCTACCTTATCTTTTGAGGTGGTGTTATGTCATTCTTGACAATTCGAGTTCGTGTTTGATGATTCACATGTTGTCAAGAATGAGGTATTTTAAACCCATCATTTTCTTCCTTGGAGTTATCTTGTGTCAGATTTCACCTAAAGCCTTCCATTGGGGATGTTGCTATTTGTGGTGCTTATCAATGATCCAAGGTTTCTCCATACCCTTCTCGGTGAAAGAGGTTTTTTCATCTCTTCGGTGATCTCAAGCAATCAATTGTTTTTCGTTAGTGGCCGGTTGTCACCTCATCATTTTGAGATGTTTGCCATAAGCCCACAACAAGATTGTGCCTTTCGTTGTTGATTTTTCAACAACTCCGTTCAATTCTTCTTTGCAAGGGTGCTTTCCAAGCTCACTTGTGGCAGAAGTTGGCATTTTCTCCTCCATTCTGTTATTCCAATGATCTATCTTCTATTCTTTCTTCTGGAGGCATTGTGATGTCGCTCTTTTCACTCATCATCTCGTTTGTGAGGATCGTGTTCTTTCGTGCTCATCCATTTAACCGGAGTGTTGTGTCATCTCTTCAAGTTCTTTCATCTTATCAAGTTTTGCCTCTCTTTTCAACCTGAGTGATGTCTGAAATCCTTCTTACCCATTGTGCCATTCTTTCAATAGTTCCGAAGGCAGTGTGTTGTTGATTTCATCAAGTATCTTCCCATCTTCTCAAGTTCATGTTCTATTTCCTTCCATGTTCAACCAGAGTGCTGTTCGAATTCTTCCTCTATCATCTTGTTGTAACCGGAGTGGTTTTGAACCCTATCTTGTCAATTAAACTCCTGATTTGTGTCTTTGCAACCTCCAAGGTTCACATGGTACCCCTTGTTTCTAGTTTCTACCGCAGTGCTCTCAATTGTGTTCAACTCCGTGGTGTTCCTTCTTTCAACTTTTCAACCTCTCAAGGTTCTTTGGTTTCACTCTTTTGTCGAAGAAGCAACTTAGTTTTACCGCTTATCTTCCTCTTCCTTTTCCCTCCGGTGCCATCCTAGATCTCGGGATGAGATCCTCTCGTAGTGGTGGAGTGTTGTAACGCCCCGGATACAACTTTCCATATTCATAACTCCAACTCGTGCCTTTTCCGGAGATGATATATGATATTTCCTTCGTGGTTGGGTTTTTGTCGTTTGTTTTGCATTTTGTTTTTGTTATGCATCTCGTCTCATGTCATCATTCGCATTGCATCGGCATCGTTTTCATAAAACTTGCATCCGTTCTGGTTCCACCGGTTCTCTCACTTGTCCGTTCTGAGCCCGACCACGCTCGCACGCGCCCGCGGCACCTCCGTAATATTATTTTATAAGTGGCATACAAATGTTCTCGGAATGGGTTGCAACTTGGCATGCGGTCTTATTATAGTGTAGAAAGACCGCCTGCCAAATTTCATCGCATTCGGAGTCCGTTTGATACCCCAACCGTCATCCATAGCGACACCGTTGCCGGTTTAATCGTCGGACGTTTCGGTCTCCGAAACTACCGCCGGGCCTCTCTCTCTCTTCTCTCCACTCAGCCCAACCTCTCTTCACAGCCCACCTAGGCCTTCCAACCCCCCCCTCGCGATCAGATCCGTCGGATTACGATCGGAGGCTCCAAACCCCTCCTAACCCCCCTCTAACCCTAGCCCCCTGCTATATATGGACCTCCTAGTCCATTTTGGGCAGCCTAACCCCCTCCACCTACCTCTAGCCTCCCCCCTCCTCAATTTCCGCACCGGCCCTCTCCTCCTCTGCCACTTGGCGCTGCCCCCGCCGCCAGCCACCACCCAGCGCTGCCGCCAAGTCAGCCGCGCCGCCCCCGCGCCCACTCCCTGCCTTCCACGCGTCCCTTGCCCACTTCCCCGCCGCCGCTGGCCCGTCCAAACCCGCGCAGGGCCCGCCAAGCCCATATGGGCCCAGGTCGGCCTGACCCCGCGCTCGCCGCTGCTACCCTTCGTCCCGAGCCGCTAGCTCAATCCGGCCTCGTCGGGAGCGTTCGCCGCCGCCCTCTGGCCGAAGCCACCTCGCCGGACTACTCCAGCCGTCGCCGGAGCCGCCCTCTCCGCCGTCCCAGGTCGCCGCCCCCGCCATCTTCCTCCCTGCGTCTCCTCTCTCCCTCACCTGGCTCCTCTCTCTCTCCTCGCAGGGACTGCCACCGCCCGAGGATTCTCCGCCCGTTGCCGGCTGGCCTCGCCGTCGCCGGGAACGGGTCCCCGGCCACGACCTCCACCGGATCCGGCCACCTGCGGCCCGTTCCGGCCTCCCCGCGCCTCCCCATCGCCGTTGACCGTCGGCCGCCGCCGCCCCTGGTCTTGCTCCCGGCCGATCTATTCCTGGAGGACGAAGCCTCCGTTCGCCGCGCCCGCGTGGGCCCGGCCCAGCAGCGCCCAGCGTGCCAGGCCCAGCCGAAGCTAGCCAGGCCCAGCGCCCCTTCCAGCCTACCCGGCCTCCTCCTCACCGTCTGGGCTAAGACCATGGGTGAGCAGCCCCTCCAGATCGCCCCTCCTTTTTTTTCTCTCCTGTTGGGCCAGCCTGCAGTTTCGGCCCGTATAGTGTTTTTTTCCCTGCCTGCGAGTTTAGCTTTTATCCTGTGATTTACCAGTTTGGCAGAAAAACCCCTGAACCTCATGCATGTAATAACTAATTAACCGTGCATCGGATTAAAATAATTTATATATGTAAAATGCTCAGAAAATTGTGTAGATTAATAATATGCCATTTTCATCCATGTTTAAAATGTTTAAATTGATGTTTGCTTTAATTTGCTAATATGCCATGTTAAAATGCTTTATTTCATAACTAAATAACCGTAGCTCCGAATTTAATAAACTTTATATGTAAATGGGGTGGAAAAATGCCTAGTTTAACATGGTGCACTTTATTTTCCTGTTTAACAACATTAAAATTGTGTTTAGGGCAGAACAGTACCAAATCCATAATTTGCACGTGGGGATTTTCCGGAATTGTTGTTTGTTGTTCCGGCCTCATTTAAACTTGTCTAGATAGGTAGTTTTTCATATGCTTCACCCCTTGCCATGTTTAATAACATTTAATATTGTTGGGTACATAACCGAGATCAAACTAAATAATTGCATGTGGTGTTTCGTCAATATGCAACTCGTTGCATATTGAGCTCCACTTAATTTGTAGTGATGTTTGTTGCACTTTGCCATGCCATGCCTCATTAACCGGACATGCATCATACTTGATTGTGCATCATGCCATGATTATGCTTGTGTGTTTACCGTGTTGTTTGTTTCTTTCCGGTGTTGCTTCTTAGTTCCGGTAATGTTGCGATTGTGAGGATTCGTTCGACTGCTCCCGTTCGTCTTCTTCATGGACTCGTTCTTCTTCCTTGTGGGATTTCAGGCAAGATGACCGCTACCCTGGATCTCACTACTATCATTGCTATGCTAGTTGCTTCGTTCTATCGCTTTGCTGCGCTACCTATCATCTGTTTGTCGAGCCATCCCTTGTTGCCATGAACCTCTAACCTTTGACACCTTTCCTATGCAAACTGTTGTTTGGCTATGTTACCGCTTTGCTAAGCCCCTCTTATAGCGTTGCTAGTTGCAGGTGAAGTCGAAGATTTCTCCTTGGTGGACAGGATTTTGGTTGGGATATCACAATATCTCTTATATTATTAATGCATCTATATACTTGGTAAAGGGTGGAAGACTTGGCCTTTTGCCTGGTGTTTTGTTCCACTCTTCCCGCCCTAGTTTCCGTCATACCGGTGTTATGTTCCCGGATTTTGCGTTCCTTGCGCGGTCGGGTGATTTATGGGACCCCCTTGACAGTTCGCTTTGAATAAAACTCCTCCAGCAAGGCCCAACCTTGGTTTTACCATTTGCCTCACCTAGCCCTTTTTTCCCTTGGGTTTCCGGAGCCCGAGGGTCATCTTTATTTACCCCCCCCCCCCCGGGCCAGTGCTCATCATGAGTGTTGGTCCAAACTGTCGGCCGCCGGTGGCCACCTGGGGCAACTCTGGGCTGGCCTACCGGAAGTCTGGACAATCCGGTGTGCCCTGAGAACGAGATATGTGCAGCTCCTATCGGGATTTGTCGGCACAGCGGGCGGCTTTGCTGGTCTTGTTTTACCATTGTCGAAATGTCTTGTAAACCGGGATTCCGAGTCTGATCGGGTCTTCCTGGGAGAAGGTCTATTCCTTTGTTGATCGCGAGAGCTTGTCATGGGCTAAGTTGGGACACCCCTGCAGGGTATAATCTTTCGAAAGCCGTGCCTGCGGTTATAGGCAGATGGGAATTTGTTAATGTCCGGTTGTAGACAACTTGACACCAGATCCAAATTAAAACGCATCAACCGCGTGTGTAGCCGTGATGGTCTCTTTTCCGCGGAGTCCGGGAAGTGAACACGGTTTCCGGGTTATGTTTGACGTAAGTAGGAGTTCAGGATCACTTCTTGATCATTACTAGTTGACGACCGTTCCTGCTTGCTCTCTTCTCGCTCTTATTTGCGTATGTTAGCCACCATATATGCTTAGTCGCTGCTGCAGCCTCACCACTTTACCCCTTCCTTTCCCTTTAAGCTTTGCTAGTCTTGATACCCATGGTAATGGGATTGCTGAGTCCTCGTGGCTCACAGATTACTACAACAACAGTTGCAGGTACAGGTTATGCGATGATCATGACGCGAGAGCGATGCTTGCTTGCGTTGAGTTCTTCTTCTGCTCCTTCGATCAGGGGATAGGTTCCAGGTCGGCAGCCTGGGCTAGCAGGGTGGATGTCGTTTGAGTTTCTGTTTGTGTTTCATCCGTAGTTGGATGATGCTCTATGTATTGTGATGTTGTATTCGTGTGGCATTGTATGCCTTATGTATGTATCCCCATCTATTATGTAATGTTGATGTAATGATATCCACCTTGCAAAAGCGTTTCAATATGCGGGTCTATCCTTGGTGGGACCTTCGAGTTCCTTTTGGATAGGGTCGCATATTGGGCGTGACAGTTGGAGTCGCTGAGGGGGTCCTGGATTAGGGGGTATCCGGACAGCCGGACTATATACATCGTCCGGACTATCAAAGCGTGAAGATACAAGACTCAAGACTTCGGCCCATGTTCAGATGGGACTCTCCTTTGCGTGGAAGACAAGCTTGGCGATCCGAATATTGTATTTACTTCCTTGTAACTGACTCCATGTAAACCCTAGCCCTCTCTGGTGTCTATATAAACCGGAGAGGATGGTCCTTAGAAGGCCGATCACAATTACAATCATACCATAGGCTAGCTCTTAGGGTTTAGCCTCTATGATCTCATGGTAGATCTAATCTTGTACTACTCATATCTTCAATATTAATCAAGCAGGAAGTTGGGTTTTACCTCCATCGAGAGGGCCCGAACCTGGATAAACATTGTGTCCCTTGCTTCTTGTTACCATCAGCCTAAGACGCACAGATCGGGACCCCCTACCCGAGATCCACCGGTTTTGACACCGACATTGGTGCTTTCATTGAGAGTTCCTCTGTGTCGTCAATTTGAGGCTTGATGGCGTCTTCAATCGCCAACAACACCGTCCAGGGCGAGACTTTTCTCCCCGGACAGATCTTTGTGTTCGGCGGCTTCGCACCCCGGGCCAATTCGCTTGGTCATCTGGAGTAGATCGACAGCTACGCCCCTGGCCACCAGATCGGGTTCGGAAACTTGAACTACACGGCGGATATTCGCGGAGACTTGATCTTCAACGGATTCGGCCCTGTGCCAGGAGCGCCGGACAGTCACGACGGGCACGGCCTAGACCTGCTGTCGGACAATGCTCGGAATATCATCCCTGCAATAGCCCCAGATCTAAATCCGGAACAGGTTGCATTGCCCAAGGACGGAGGGGTAGACCCCGCCCCGCAGGCCACATACTCATCGGCAGTGGAGCCGCACACCGGTCTCACCTTTGTGGAGGCCTGTAACCCCGGGCCCCCGGACTCGTATCCGGTTGTTGGTTCCGATCCGCGTACCCTCGAGCCAGGTTGGACTCCGGTAATGGAGTTTACCGCGGCGGACATCTTTCAGCACTCGCTCTTTGGTGACATGCTGAACTCGTTAAAATCTCTCTCTTTGTCAGGAGGCTCTAGGTCGAACTATGTTCGGCTTGAGTGGGAAGCAGGTGACGAAGGAATTTGTTGCCCACCCACCACCCACTTCATTGCCACGATCGGTGATTTAACCGACGTGCTTGACTTTGACTCCGAAGACATCGATGGTATGGACGACGATGCGGGAGACGTACAGGAGCCACCGCTCACGGGGCGGTGGACAGCCACCTCTTCATACGATATATATGTGGTGGACACTCCGAAAGAAACCAATGGCGATGAGGCAATGGAGGATAACCCCTCCAAGAAGAAAGCAAAGCATGGGCACCGCCAGCGTCGCTCCAAGCCACGCCAAGGTAATACCGGCACCGAAGACGAAAACAATTCGGACGGTGCCGATGATGAATACACCCCCGATCAGCCCGCCTTCGAGCAGGCCAAATAGGAAGATGGGCATGACAGCCCAGATGAATAGGCGACGGACGGGTATCCGGAGGAGGACAACTACATGCCCCCCCCAAGACGAGATTAGCCTCGGTGACGACGAGTTCGACATTCCTGAGGACCCCGCGGAGCAGGAGCGCTTCAAGCGCCGGCTTATTGCCACTGCGAGGAGCCTGAAAAAGAAGCAGTGGCAGCTTCAAGCTGATCAAGATCTGCTCACAGACAGATGGACAGAAGTCCTGGCTGCCGAGGAATATGGACTCGAGCGCCACATGGCTGACCGGCCGCCTCGAGGTCGGGACAAAACGCATATCAACCCGAATACCAGCCTGTACCCCCATGCCAGTTTACTACGGCCGAGGCAATACTCAAGACCTGCGTGATAGATTGGATAGCACCGCAGGACAACCAAGATCGATCTACGGATCACGGGGGTGCACTGCAGCACATGACGTTGATCGTCATACCGGATACACTAACAATAAATCCGGCCGGCCCGAACACAACCAGCCAGATTTGACCGGACTGCATCGTGACATAGCCCGGCACAGAGGCGCGGCACACCCCCTTTGCTTCACCGATGAAGTGATGGATCATGAATTCCCACAAGGGTTCAAACCCGTAAACATCGAATCATACGATGGCACAACAGACCCCGCGGTATGGATTGAAGATTTCCTTCTCCACATCCACATGGCCCACGGAGATAATCTACACGCCATCAAGTATCTTCCCCTTAAGCTCAAAGGACCCGCCCGGCACTAGCTTAACAGCCTGCCCGCAAATTCCATTGGCAGTTGGGAAAACTTGGAAGACGCATTCCTTGACAACTTCCAAGGCACATATGTGCGACCTCCGGACGCTGATGACCTGAGCCACATCACTCAACAGCCCAGAGAATCAGTCAGGAAATTCTGGACACGGTTCCTAACTAAAAAGAACCAAATAGTTGACTGTCCGGACGCCGAAGCCCTGGCAGCCTTCAAGCATAATATCCGCGATGAGTGGCTCGCCCGACACCTCGGCCAGGAGAAACCCAAGTCCATGGCAGCTCTCACGACACTAATGACCCGCTTTTGCGCGGGCGAGGATAGCTGGTTGGCTCGCAGCAGCACTACGCCACATTCTGGCACGTCAGATGTCCGTGACAATAATGGCAAGCTACGGCGCAACAGACACAAGCGGCGGAACAACGGCGACAACACCGAAGACACAGCAGCCAATGCCGAATTCAGCGGATCCAAATCCGGTCAGCGGAAGCAGCCATTCAAAAGAAACAATCAGGGACCGTCCAGTCTAGACCGTATACCAGAGCGCCCGTGCCAAATTCATGCCACCCTGGACAAGCCAGCCAACCACACCAATAGAGACTGTTGGGTATTTAAACAGGCCGGCAAAATAAACACCGAAAACAAGGACAAGGGGTTGCACAGCAACGATGACGATGATCCCCGGCGTCCAAACATGGGGGGACAGAAGAAATTTCCCCCCAGGTGAAAACGGTCAACATGATCTATGCCACTCACATCCCCAAGCGGAAATGGAAGCGAGCACTACGGGACGTCTACGCGATGGAGCCTGTCGTCCCCAAACTCAACCCATGGTCAGCTTGTCCGATCACCTTTGATCGTAGGGATCATCCTACTAGAATCCGTCACGGCGGCTCAGCCGCATTGGTTCTAGACCCAATCATAGATGGATTTCACCTCACAAGAGTCCTTATGGACAGAGGCAGCATCCTGAACCTGCTTTATCAGGACATAGTGTGCAAAATGGGCATTGACCCTTCAAGGATTAAGCCTACCAAAACCACCTTTAAAGGTGTAATTCCCGGAGTAGAGGCCCGCTGTGCGGGCTCTATCACATTGGAAGTGGTCTACGGATCTCCGGATAACTTCCGAAGCGAGGAGTTAATCTTCGATATCGTTCCTTTCCGCAGTGGTTACCACGCACTTCTCGGACGAACCGCATTCGCTAGATTCAATGCGGTACCACACTATGCATACCTCAAGCTCAAGATGCCAGGCCCGCGCAGGGTCATAACAGTCAATGGAAACATGGACCACTCTCTCCGTACAGAAGAGCACACTAGAGCCCTCGCGGTAGAAGTACAATGCGGCCTCCTCCAGCAAACCTCCAATCTGGCGACGACAACCTCAAGCACCATCAAGCGAGCTCGGAGCACCCCGCAACAGGATCACCAGGCACGCCAAGAGCGCGACTAGTAGTCCGGCCTCCGCTCAAATCCCATCAAGGCAGCATTCGTGCCGCACGTACACAATTACGCACTCAAAATACCATGGGCACAGGCGAAGGCGAAGCAGTGGCTTAGTCAACAGTGTGGCATAACTGCCACACACCTTCGTAACCTTTCCTTTTACCTCTCACGACATTGCTTTAGTGCAGCTTCTCTAGAAGAACTGGATTGTCAGACTTACATAGGAGAGAAAACCAAGGAGGCAACATGCTTTGCGCACACAAGGAAACACTCAGGTGGAATCTATTTACGATCGTTATACCTGCTTTATCTATCTGTACGTAGCCTGCCTCTAGATAGGGTATGTCAAATAATCCTATTTATCTCCGCTTAATGCATTCATTGTAAACATACGCTTAAACGTATTATTCGTCAATGGGAGATCATATATAGCGTCAGCTTATTATTCTTATTTGAGCATTTTTTTTCTTACAAATGTCCATTTGATTTTGCATCCGTACACTTTGGTATGTTGAGTTTTCCAGGGGCTTCTTATGGCGCCCCATAATACGGCAAGACAAGCCCGAACACTTTCAACAGTGCGGCACCCCGAACTTATAGCATTATATGCATCAGCTCTGAATCATGTCTTGGGTCTACAGTTGGGATAGCCGGGCTCCCTTATTTTGGTGCCTTACGTTACATTATATCGGCTAAGGTAGCACAGGGAGAACTACTGCGATTGTGTCCCGGTTCTTCCGGACGAGCACCTTAGTAGAGAAAGCCAAAAACTGACCAGCATGATGTGGGGAGAGCTGGTCGCTGTTCGAGAGGTCTTAAAATCCTTAAAGATTTTTCCGCTTTTGGTGATAATTCGGCTTCGTCCAATCTAGGCGTGTATAGCGCCCCAATTCGGTCTTCCGGATTCTAGGGGCTTCGCCAAAATTTAAAATTGTAGACTTCTATGGCTAAGTGAAGGTTATAAAGCTGCATAGTCTGATTGCCTTGTTTGCTACGCTGGACACCTACTTAAGGGACCAAACATTTGGATAAAGAGTGTCCGGGTTTTCCATAAACACCCCAGTACTAGTTACACGGGGGCGGAAGCCGACGACTGGCCTACTTTCAGAATTTGATAAACAGCCGCACAGAAGGTAATATTTTAAATAACAAAAGCGCTACATAGCGCAAGTAACTTCGTCTTTAAATTACAAACATGACAGAAGTGGATTCATTTAAAAATTATGTCCTTGGTACATTCATCGGCCACGAGGCGAGCACCCTTCATAACGCCATCATAATACTTCCCCGGAATACGATGCGGCTTGCCCTGTGGCGGCCCGTCCTTCACCAGCTTCTCCGCATCCAGCTTGCCCCAATGCACCTTCACACGGGCAAAGGCCCGGCGGGCACCCTCAATGCAAACAGATCACATGATGACTTCCCGTCGCGGACATGCATTCACCATCCGCTTGATCAGACCGAAGTAGCAGGTGGGCAGGGGCTCACCAGGCCACATTCGGACTATGAAATCCTTCATAGCCACTTCGGCCACCCTGTGGAGTTCGACCAATTGCTTCAGTTGGTCACTCAGAGGCGTTGGATGTTCTGCCCCAGCATACTGGGACCAGAACAGCTTCTCCGTTGAGCTCCCCTCCTGGGCATGGTAGAACTCCGCGGCATCTGATACGCTGCATGGCAGATCTGCGAATGCCCCTGGAGAGCTCCGGACTCGGGTAAGTAAAATAAACGCCTCCTCCACATGTTTGCTTTGCATAAAGAATTTTTTACCCGCCGTTATCTTTTTGGCCTCCTAGATTTCCTGCTGTGCCTTCTCGGCTCCGGCCTTGGCGTCTTTTATACCTACAAGGGCCTTCGCAAGCTTGGCCTCTTTCACTTTAAGCTCATGCTCCACGGACTCAAACCTTTTGCCGAGCTCCTGGAGCTCTTCTTGTACCTTGCCCACTTGGGCTTCTTGCTTTTTGCGCTCCTTGCGCTCCAAGGCCGCCTTGTGTTCAGCCTCGAAGAGCGCTTTCTTGAGAAAGGGGAATCATTCACCTTTGCTCTCTTCGAGCTGCCTCCTCGTGAGGTCGAGCTCTCCTCGCGCCTGCTCCAGGTCCTGTTTCAGTCTGGCGATCTCGTCCGTACGGACCGCTGCGGCAAGCAGCACAGCCTGCTTATTCAAATTCAAACTTATTGTTAAACTCATGCGGATTATAACTGACCCTCCGTTTGGTTTTTTCCTTCCGAACACCAAACAGAGTATCAGGGGCTACTACCTATCGGGTGGTAATTTCACACATTTTTACTACTTAAATCAAAGCCTGTTAGGAGGCTATTGCAGGCTTCGGTTAGTCCCTCTTGGCGGACGAAACCTTCTGAATCACCACACTCATGAGAGTATGATGCTCTTCATCTATGGAAGCGCCGCGAAGCGCTTCCAGCAGACGATCCGACGCCTCGGGCATAGCAGAAGTACTCAGCGCAGACGGCTCGCCCTCCTTAACGAGGGGCTGTCCGCCAGAGTCCAGAACCACGGGAGGTTCCGGAACAGTGTTCGGCTGAGAGTCCGGCTTACTGCGGCTCTCACCAACACGATCCACGGCGATCTTGAACCCCGCATGTCTGACGTTTGGGGCGCCTCCAGATCCACCTCTCCCCGCTCTGGGAGCCTTTGGGACAACACCTCCGTGTCGTCCGCAGGTTCAGAAGTAGTGGCCGTCGGAAGCGAGTTCATCGCCGAATCACTCAAGGACCCGTCCGAAGACGACACCTCGGGATGGGCCCTGGCCGGACTACATACAAGTTCGGCATTATAACAAAACTGTGAAGCAAAATTACGATGGAGTGCGGATACTTACGATCGCACTAGGGGCTTCTTCCTGGGCAGCCACCCTTCCTCGCTATCGGCGGCGGTGGCGGAGTAGTCCGAAAGGGACACCTTTCCCTTCTTGGACGTCCCAGTCTCCCCCACCAGGGCGGCCTTCCTCTCCCCCCCAGTACAGGGAGGTGGAGTTTCTTCTTGTTTTCCCCCGCTTCCGCGGGAGGAATCTGCCTCGTCGTCATCAGACGACAAGGGTATGACGGCCTTGCGCCGGGGACCTCTCCTGGTCCCCTGGTCCGCCCTCTCAGGCTCCTCATCCTTTCCGGATGGGGCGGCCTCCTCTTCTTCTTCTTCTTCCCCTTCGGAGGAGGAGTGTGCCTTGTTGTCTTCGGACGAGGCTTGCGTAACCTTACGTCGGAGACCCTTTTGGACCCCCGGTGCCTTCTTATCGGCCTTCTTCTCAGGCCCCTTATAGGGTGCTGGGACCAGCATCTTCGTCAGGAGATCATTAGTTGGGCTTTCTGGCAGCGGAGCCAGACAGTCAATCCGCTCCGCTGTCTCCACATAATCCTGAACAAATATTCACAATCACTTAAGGCATCCCCATGAATATATTGGAAGAACCAAACCCGGTGGCAGCCTGAGTACTCACATGAATAGGATGCCGCGTAGCATGGAGCGCACGGTCCTCGGATATGAGAGGAGGTACTTCGGAGGCCTTGAACAACGCCTTCCACACATTTTTGTGCTTCATGCCATAGAGCCTGTGAAGCGTCTAGTGTTCGGCCGGGATGAACTCCCACAAATTGAATGCCCTCCTTTGGCACGGCAGACTCCGGTGAATGAGCATGACTTGGATCATGTTGACAAGCTTGATGTTCTTGTCCTTCATGCCCTTGATGTAGTTTATGAGTCTGGTCAGCTCTGTAGATTCGCCCCAGGACAGGCCCTTCTGTTCCCAGGAGGTGAGCTGCATGGGGGTTTCGGATCGGAACTCGGGGGCCGCCGCCCAATTGGCGTCGCGCGGCTCAGTGATGTAGAACCACCCCGATTGCCACCCATTCACGGTTTCCGCAAAGGAGCCGTCAAGCCAAGTGACATTAGGCATCTTTCCCACCATGGCTCCTCCGCACTCCGCTTGCTGGCCGCTCACTATCTTCGGCTTCACGCAGAAGATTTGCAGCCACAAGCCGAAATGAGGCTTGATGCGGAGGAAAGCCTGGCATACGACGATGAACGCCGAAATGTTGAGGACAAAGTTTGGGTCTAGATCATGGAAATCTAGCCCATAGTAGAACATGAGCCCGCGGACGAAGGGGTGGAGTGGAAACCCCAGTCCACGGACGAAGTGGCGAGAAACACGACCCTCTCGTGGGGTCCCGGAGTTGGACTGACCTGCCCGTCGTCCGGTAGCCGGTGCGCTATGTCAGCGGCCAAGTATCCGGCTGCCCGAAGATTCGTGATGTGCTTCTCCTTCACGGTGGAAGCCACCCACTTGCCTCCTGCTCCGGACATGTTTAGCTGTGCGGAGAAGACTTGGACTAGGGCGCTGGAGTACGAGGGGGCAAGAGTGGGCGAAGGAGGAAGAAGGCGTGGGTAAAAATGGGGAACTCTTATCCCTTTATAGAGGCGATAAAAGCGGTGCGCCTCCCCACTAGCCTGTTGAGAATCGCTTACTTCCCAAGCACCACGATTGATGGCCCGGTGGGATTACTATCGGTGTCAAAACCGGCGGATCTCGGGTAGGGGGTCCCGAACTATGCGTCTAGGCGGATGGTAATAGGAGACAAGGGACACAATGTTTTTACCCAGGTTCGGGCCCTCTCGATGGAGGTAAAACCCTACTCCTGCTTGATTAATATTGATGATATGGGTAGTACAAGAGTTGATCTACCACGAGATCTGAGAAGCTAAACCTAGAAGCTAGCCTATGGTATGATTGTTGTTCGTCCTACGGACTAAAACTCTACGGTTTATATAGACACTGGAGAGGGCTAGGGTTACACAGAGTCGGTTACAATGGGAGGAGATCTACATATCATATCGCCAAGCTTGCCTTCCATGCCAAGGAAAGTCCTATCCGGACACGGGACGAAGTCTTCAATCTTGTATCTTCATAGTTCGGGAGTGCGGCCAAAGGTCATAGTCCGGCCATCCGGACACCCCCTAATCTAGGACTCCCTTAGTAGCCCCTGAACCAGGCTTCAATGACGACGAGTTCGGCGCGCAAATTGTCTTTGGCATTGCAAGGCGGGTTCCTCCTCCGAATACTTCATAAAAGATGTTGAACACAAGGATAGTGTCCGGCTCTGAAAAATAGTTTCCACATACCACCGTAGAGAGAATAATATTCGCACAAATCTAATCTGCTGACGTATTCCGTAGCGTGACATCATGCCACAGCCAAGCCTTTATTCGAATCGTTTTACTGTCCCACCTCAGCGTGTAGAGCGAGGCGGTTTCCTTGGCACGTTTTGTCAAAGCAGAGATCATGTCCCCTTATTCCGGGATTCTCATCAATACGGGCGTGGGTAACCCAACCGCGCCATTAATCGCGGCGCTTGGGAGATATGCGAGTTTTACCAGGCTGGTGGGGGCACATAGTTTCGGCCGCCCATATAACGGGATAAGAATATACCCTTTCCATCTACGCCTTCCTCCTCCTTCGCTTATCCATTCCTGCGCACTCGAGCTCCAGCGCCCAAGTCCGCACTTCCCACCTCAACCTTCTCCAATCATGTCCGGAGCGGGAGGCAAGTGGATGGCCTCCTCCGTTACGGAGGGGCAAATCAAGAAGCTGAGGAAAGCCGGATAGTTGTCTAACGACATCGCGCACCGGCTCCCAGATGAGGGGCAGCTCATCCCCACCCCCAGGCCCCATGACAGGGTCGTGTTTCTCCCCCATTTCCTCCGCGGACTGGGCTTTCCTCTTCACCCATTTGTCCGGGGGCTCATGTTCTACTACGGCCTGGACTTCCACGATCTGGCCCCGAACTTCATCCTCAACATCTCGGCGTTTATCGTCGTGTGTGAGGTCTTCCTCCGCATCCAGCCCCACTTCGGCTTATGGCTGAAGACCTTCAATGTCAAGCCGAAGGTTGTGGGCGGCCGACAAGCGGAGTGCGGAGGCGCCATGGTAGGCAACATGTCCAACGTCACATGGCTCGAGGGCTCCTTTGTGGAAACCATCAAGGGGTGGCAATCGGGGTGGTTCTACATCACCGAGCTGCGTGACCCTGAATGGGTAGTGACCCCCGAGTTCCGATCTAGCATCCCCACGCGGCTCACCTCATGGAAAGAGACGGGCTTGTCGTGGGGCAATCTGGAAGAGGCGACCGGACTCCAAACCTGCGTCCAGAACCTGATGGACAAGAAGGTTAAACTCGTCAACGTAGTCTAGGTCATGCTCTTCCGCCGGATCCTCCCGTGTCAACGGCAGGCTTTTAATCTATGGGAATTTGACCCGGCTCAGCACCAAACTCTGTCCAGGCTCTTCGACACAACGCACGAAGATGCTTGGAAGGTGCTTTTCAAGAGCTCCGAGGTCCACCCTCCCACTACCGAGGATCACGGATTCTGCGCGAAGCGCCAAGCCAGCGTGGTAAGCTTAGTTTACCCATTACAGGGTATTTGTTTTTCATACTTTGACTCTATGCGGGATCTAAACTCCCATTCCTTTAACAAGACTGGCAGAAGAAGGCCGGACAGATCGACTGTCCGGCTCCTTTGCCCGAAGACCCAGCGGACACCCGTTTAGCAAAGCTGCTGGTTCTGGCACCTCACGTGGTGCCGGAGAAGAAGGCCAAGAAGAAGGCCATGGGAACTCGAAGGAGCTCCTGGCGACTGGTGGTGTCGGACTCATCGCCCGACGACCCCAAAGTGCACTCCTCTCTGAAGACGAGGAGGAGGAAGAAGCCTCTCCCCCTCCAGCGGGGGGAGGCACGAAAAGGAAGGCCACCCCGAATGGGGAGGCCGGAGGGTCCAAGAAGGGGAAGACCCTTCTCCCGTACTACGCCTCTGATGTCGAAGACGGCGGAGAGGAGTCGCCAACCAGGGCCAAGCCCCTGGCAACATCGTAAGTATCCAAATACCAGAATAACTCATGGCGTTCCTTTAGTGCGTAGCACCTTCTGACGCTGAATATAATTATGCAGTCCGCCCAAGGCTCAGCTCGACGATTCGTCGAGTGGCTCACTGGACTCGTCGGATATGAATAGTCTGTCACTTCCGACGGCTTCCTCCCCCTGCCCTACGGACGAAGCCGAGGTGGAGTCCCAAAAGGGGCTGAGCCAGGAGGAGGTGGTCCTGGAGGCACAGCAAGGCGACCTCCCAGACTCCAGGCCCAAAGGGGATAAAACCCTGGAGGGATCTAAGTCCGGCCCTGGGCCGGACACCGCACCGGAACCTTCAGTGGCTCCGGAGTCCGGCAGGCGGCCCCTTCGCAAGAAGGGAAATCCTACGACGCCGGCGGCCTCCGTCCAACCGGAGGCGCCGGACAATTTGCTGGAGGTGCTTAACGGCGCCTCCATCGACGAGGAGCACCGCACTGTTATGAGTGCGGTGATCGAGAAGGTTCAGTCCGCCAAGAGCGGGCCGACAAAAGCCTATGCCAGCCTTTAACAGGCTTTCAGGTATGTATTTAAAACATGTAAAAATGTTACCGCATAGACAGTAGCCCCTAATGCTCAGTTTGGTGTTCAGAAAGAAAAGCCGGACTGAGGATCTAAAATGATATACGCAGGAGTCTAACAGAAATGTGTCAATATGGGAATGCAGGCTGCGCTGCTGACCTCTGCCACACTAACTGCGGAGGTCGATGCATTGAAGCAGAGCCTCGAGCGGTCCGAGAACGAGCTCGGTCTTGCCAAGAAGTAGCTCAAGGACAAGGAAGGTAGGTAGTACCTTATGTAAATATATAGAAAAATGCCTGGTTGCAAAAAATTACAGGACCAACGTGAATGTTATAGGGGCCACAATCGAGGTGGCGACCCTGAAGGAAGCGCTGTCCAAGGCCGAAGACAGTGCGGCCATGGAGCGCACCGAGCGAGAGAAACAAGAGGCGCGGGTGGCGGAGGTGCGGCAAGAGCTCGATGCTCTCGTGAAGAAACACGAGAGTTTAGAGCTTGACTCAAAGACGCGAGAGTCCGAGCTTGCCTCGGCACTTGAAAGCGCCAAGTTTGCCAAGGCCGAAGCCCAAAAAGCCCTCCAGGAGATTGAGGCGATGAAAAAGATAGCGGCGGGTAAGGCATTCTTTATGCAAAGCAAGCATGTGAAAGTGAATTACGTGTTACTTACCCGAATCCGGAGCTCTCCAGGAGCATTCGCAGATCTGCCCCGCAGTGTGTCCGATGCCACCACATTCTACCAAGCCGAAGAGGGGAGCTCGACGAAGAAGGTGTTCTGGTCCCAGTATGCTGAGGCCGGACACCCGGTGCCCTTGAGCGACCAGCTGAAGCAGCTGATCGAGCTCCACAAGGTGGCCGAAATAGGCCATGAAGGGCCTTATAGGCCGGCTGTGGCCTGGGGAGGTCCTGCCTGAGAGCTACTTTGGGCTGGTGAGGCGGCTGGTGGATGCCTGTCCGCGGCTTGAAGTCATCAAGTGCTCCATATGCATCGAAGGCGCCCGTAGGGCTTTTGCCCGTGCTAAAGTGCACTGGGGCAAGCTGGATGCTGAGAAGCTGGTGACAGAAGGGCCACCGGAGGGGAAGGAGCATCGCAGGCCCAAGATGTATTATGAGGGCGTCCTGAAGGGTGCCTGCCTTGTGGCGAATGAATGTACCAGGGATGTAATTTTTGAGTAAACTCGCTCATGTTTATCATGTGCGCTGAAAACTTGTTCATATGCGCTAAGCAACGCTTTTTGAGTTTAAAATATTACCTTCTGTGCGGCCGTTTATTAAATCTGAGAGATGCAAGTCGTCGTCTTCTGCCCCCATGCTGCGAGTGCTGGGGTGTTCAGGATAAACCTGAGCGCTCTTGTTCCCATTCTTGGGTCCTTCGAGGGAGGCGCTCAGCACAACGAACAAGGCAATCGGACTTATAATGCTTTATCACTCTCACTTAGCCATAGAATTCTATAATTTTAAACTTCGGCAAAGCCCCTAGTACTCGGAAGACCGAGTTTGGGGTGCTATCCACGCCTAGGCTGGACAAAGCCAGCTCCTCGCTCTAAGCGGCATAAGTCTTTAAGGACTCGAAAAACCTCGCGAACAGCGACCGACTCTCGACCTATCACGACGGTCAGTTTTAGCTTTCTCTACTGAGGTGTTAACCCAGCTCAACTGGGGCACAATCGCAGTAGTTCTCCCAGCGCTACCTTAGCCGATATAGCGGAACGTAAGGTACCAAAACATGGGAGCCGGGCAAACCCAACTATTGACCCAAGACATGATTCGGAGCCGATGCATATAATGCTATAAGTTCGGGGTGCCGCACTCATGAGAGTGTTCGATCTTCTCACACCGTATTCTAGAGTAATTAAGCCCCTGGTGTATTGGCCGTACCAAAGTGTACGGTTGCATAGTGTTAAAACTGAACATATGTAAGAAATAAATGCAATAATAGACAAGAGCTATATATTGTTTATTAAAGGGCTGCTATGAGAGCAGAACGATACAAATAGTGCGATAAGCAACAGATGGGATTATTTGACATGTCCCCCTCCAAGGGCAAGCTGCGAGACTTTAAGTAAGACAGGTATTTATCTTGTTATAGAGACCACCTGGACGTTCGACGTGGCTTGCTATCTCCCTGGTTCTTGCATCGCGTGTCCGGCGAGTGTACTGCTGGACAGGTCTTCCGAATAGTGGAGTCCTGAAAGTAAAAAAAAAGGAAAATCACAAAAATCGGGAGCCCCTAGTACGGTTAAGCCGCATTCTGGGCATGCCGTGGTTGTGCCCCTCCCCTTATGCCCATGGTATTTCCAGAGCGTAATTATGTACACGTGGTACTGGTTTCGCAATCTCGCAAGGGCTGGGGCTGGGGCCGCACTGCTATGCTGGCTCGGAACATGCCAGACGGTCTTGTTGTAGGTTACACCGGGCGCGCTTGACGGTGTCCGGATGCTTAGCAGCCGGACTGGAGAATTGCCTTGAGAGGCTACTTTGTACTTCCGCCGCGAGGGCCGCCGTGTGCTCCTCTGTTCGCTGAGAGCGTTCGGTGTTTCCATTGACCGTAATGACTCCGCGAGGGCCTGGCATCTTGAGCTTGAGATATGCGTAGTGCAGCACCGCATTGAACTTTGCAAATGCGGTTCGTCCGAGCAGGGCATGATAGCCACTGCGGAACGGGACTATGTCGAAGATTAACTCCTCGCTTCAGAAATTATCCGGGGATCCGAAGACCACTTCGAGTGTAACTGAGCCTGTACAGCTGGCCTCTACACCTGGTATGGTGCCTTTAAAGGTCGTCTTTGTGGGTTTAATCCTTGAGGGATCTATGCCCATTTTCCGCATTGTATCCTGATAAAGTAGGTTCAGGCTGCTGCCGCCGTCCATGAGGACTCTAGTGAGGTGAAATCCGTCAATGATTGGGTCTAGGACCAATGCGGCGAATCCGCTGTGACGAATGCTAGTGGGGTGGTCCCTTCGATCAAAAGTGATCGGGCAGGAGGACCATGGGTTGAACTTTGGGGCGACTGGCTCCAACGCATATACGTCCCTGAGCGCACGCTTCCGTTCCCTTTTGGGGATGTGGGTTGCGTATATCATGTTCACCGTCCGCACTTGTGGGGGAAAGCCCTTCTGTCCTCTGTTGTTCGGTGGCCGGGGCTCCTCCTCGTCATCGCTATGCAGCCCCTTGTCTCTGTTTTTGGCACTTAACTTGCCTGCCTGCTTGAACACCCAACAATCCCTATTGGTGTGATTGGCTGGTTGTTCGGGGGTGCCGTGTATCTGGCATGAGCGGTCGAGTATCCGGTCTAAACTGGATGGGCCCGGAGTATTTCTTTTGAATGGCTTTTTCCGCTGACCGGGTTTAGAGCCTCTGAATCTGGCATTAACTGCCGTATCCTTAGTGTTGTCGCTGTTAATGTGGCGCTTGTGCTTGTTGCGACGCGACCTGCCATTGTTGTCCTTGGTATCCGAATTACCAGGGCTCTTGGTCATGTTATTGCTACGAGCTAGCCAGCTATCTTCTCCCGCACAAAAGCAGGTCATGAGTGTCGTGAGGGCTGCCATGGATTTCGGCTTTTCCTGTCCTAGGTGCCGGGCAAGCCATTCGTCTCGGATGTTATGCTTGAAGGCTGCGAGGGCCTCTGCGTCCGGACAGTCGACTATTTGATTTTTCTTGGTTAGGAACCATGTCCAGAATTGTCTGGCCGATTCCAATGGCTGCTGAATTATGTGGCTTAGGTCATCAGCATCTGGTGGTCGCACATAGGTGCCCTGGAAATTGTCCAGGAATGCGGATTCCAGGTTCTCCCAGCAACCAATTGACTCTGCTGGCAAGCTGTTAAGCCAATGCCGAGCCGGTCCTTTAAGCTTGAGTGGGAGGTACTTGATAGCGTGTAGGTCATCACCACGGGCCATGTGGATGTGAAGGAGATAATCCTCGATCCATACCACAGGATTTGTTTTTCCATCGTATGATTCGATGTTTACGGGTTTAAAACTCTCGGGGATTTGATGATCCATTACTTCATCTATGAAGCATAGTGGGTGTGCGGCGCCTCTGTACTTGGCTATATCACGACGTAGCTCGGATGAGCTTTGTCTGTTGTGTTCGGCCTGGCCGTATTTGCCATATCCGGCGTGGCGGTTATCGTCACGTGTCGTGGGGAGCCCACGCGATCCGTAGATCGATCTTGTTTGCCTTGCCTTATCCTCCAATATGTCTCGCAGGTCTGGCGCGTTTCCCCGTGCCTTGGTACTTTTTGAGCGGCGCTGGGGTGCGGCTTGGGTTGATGGCCGAAAGGCCTCTCTGTCGTGGCCACGGGGTGGCCGATCGGCCGCATCATATGCTGGTGATGTATGTTTAGTTGCTTCCTCCTCTAGTTGGGGTAGCAGACTGCGCTTTGGGTAGCTCTTGGAGGGACGTTCGAGTTTGTACTCTTCGGCAGCTAGGACTTCTGTCCATCTGTCGGCTAGCAAGTCTTGGTCAGCTCTAAGCTGCTGCTGTTTTCTCTTGAGGCTGCTTGCCGTGGCCATGAGCCTGTGTTTGAAACGCTTTTGTTCAACGGGGTCCTCAGGCACGACAAATTCGTCGTCATCGAGGCTTGCTTCATCTTCGGAGGGAGGCATGTAATTATCGTCCTCGACCTCTCTGTCTGCCGCTCTCTCATGAGGGATGGCTTCTCCATCCTCCTGCGCTGAATCCTGCTGGAGGGGGTTGTCTTCGGCACTCTCCGGGGTGTTATTGTCTCCGGTGCCGGAATCGCCGTTTTTGCTTTGGCGGGATTTAGAGCGGCACCGCTGACGCCGGCGCTTAGGCTGTTTCTTGGAGGGGTCATCCTCCGTTATTCCATCGTCATCCCCTTCTTTCGGGGTATCCACCATGTATATGTCGTATGACGAGGTGGCTTTCCAGTGCCCTATAGGCGCTGGTTCTTGGTCGTCTCCTTCATCAGCGTCCATACCGTCGATGTCTTCGGAGTCAAAGTCGAGCATGTCGGTTAAATCGTCGACAGTGGCTACGAAGTGGGTGGTGGGTGGGCTTCGAATTTCTTCGTCGTCCGCATCCCAACCCTGCTGACCATAGTCCGGCCAGGGCTCTCCTAATAAAGAGAGAGACTTTAGTGAATTCAGGATGTCGCCAAAGGGCGAGTGTTGAAAGATGTCTGCAGCGGTGAACTCCATGATCGGAGCCCAATTGGGTTCGATCGGGAGAGGTGCGGAAGATTCGGAGTCCGGAACGGAGTCTGGCACCTTGGAGTCTCAAGCTCCGCGAAGGACAAGATTGGTCTTCGGCTTGATCGCCGTAGAGATTGCAGCCCCCGAGGCGGCGTCCAGCCGCCCGTCCTCGATCGGCGCAGTCGGCTCCGAGCTAAGGGTCGGAGCGGACACCTGAGCGGCACTCTGGGTGCTGTCCGGCGGCAGAGCTAGATCATGCCCATCGTGATAGTGCGGCGCGCTCGGCTGTGGCTCGAATTCATCGAAGATCAAGTCTCCGTGGATGTCTGCCGTGTAGTTTAAACTTCCAAATCTGACCTGATGGCCAGGGGCGTAGGTTTCGATCTGCTCCAGATGGCCAAGTGAATTGGCCCGCAATGCAAAGCCGCCGAATACGAAGATCTGTCTGGGGAGAAAAGTCTCACCCTGGACCGTGTCGTGGTTGATGATCGAAGAAGCCATCGGGCCTGAAGGTGACGACACAGAGGAACTCTCAATGAAAGCACCAATGTCGGTGTTAAAACCGGCGGATCTCGGGTAGGGGGTCCCGAACTGTGCATCTAGGCGGATGGTAACAGGAGACAAGGGACACAATGTTTTTACCTAGGTTCGGGCCCTCTCGATGGAGTTAAAACCCTACTCCTGCTTGATTAATATTGATGATATGGGTAGTACAAGAGTTGATCTACCACGAGATCAGAGAGGCTAAACCCTAGAAGCTAGCCTATGGTATGATTGTTGTTCATCCTACGGAATAAAACTCTCCGGTTTATATAGACACCGGAGAGGGCTAGGGTTACACAGAGTCGGTTACAATGGGAGGAGATCTACATATCGTATCGCCAAGCTTGCCTTCCACGCCAAGGAAAGTCCTATCCGGACACGGGACGAAGTCTTCAATCTTGTATCTTCATAGTCCAGGAGTGCGGCCAAAGGTCATAGTCCGGCCATCCGGACACCCCCTAATCCAGGACTCCCTCAATTACCCATACCCGTATTGATGAGAATCCCGTGATAAGGAAACCGCCTCGCAATACGCGCTGTGGCTGGTTGTGGAAAAACGGTTCGAATAATGACCTGACCGTAATGGCATATCACGTCGTCTAAAAGTTGTCAGCTGAAGTATCATTCTCTCTACGGTGGTATGTGAAGATCATTTTGTAGATCCAGTGTCACATCCCTAGTTCTGGTATGACCTGGACTAGCTAGTCATTTATGCATCATGTTTAAATTCCATTTAATTTTGAAATGGGGAGTTGTGAAACCCTCAGAATCATTTTTTTGGAAATGACCCAAATAAAAATTGCTCCAAAAGGGTCCAAGAAAATGCTCATGTTGCTCTCTGAAAATATTGGACAGAGATAAAAATCAAACCAATATTTTTAAGAGCCCATAAGTATTTATTTTGGTCATTTGGAATTAATGCATAAATATTTGCATTGGATATATATTTGTTATATATATAATATATGTCCAAAAATTATGCCATTTGTTGAGGAGCTCTGCAATAATACCACTAGTTCCTACAAAAATTGGTATAAGTAAATAAAATGATTTAGAATTTTTATTAAATCAAAACATATGTCAGAAAAATAGAAAAGAGAAACAAAAAACAGAAATAAAAGGGAGAAGAGACTTACCTGGCGCTTACCTTCCTGTGCAGCCCGTTCCTGTGCGACCTGGCCGGCCCAGTTGGCCAGCCCAGCCCACCTGGCCTCCTCCTCTATCGTCTTCCTTCCCCTCGCCCAAGCAGCCGCGTGCCCGCGCCACAGCCGGCCGCGGCCACGCGCTCGGCCACCTCCTGCTTCCCTCCTCATCGCTCTGGCCTCCCTGGACGTCACCACGACGCCCCGCACCTCTCTCCCTCTCTCTCATTCCTCCCCCTCCAATGGTCTCTCTCCCACGTGCATGGCCGAACGCCACCGTCGCCGCTGCTCGCCGTCACCGTAGCCACCGCCTCCCCCTCGCCTCTCTGATACACGCGGGAGCTCCGTCTCCTTGTCCTGAAGCTCTCCGCCGAGCCACGCAAGCCGGAGCGCCCCGTGGAGCCGTCGTCGTCGCCATCTTCGCCTGCGGTCGCCGGAGATCGTCTTTGCCGCCCCGCCGTCTTCAGCGCATCCCCGAGCTCGCCGACAAGCCCGTCGAGTCCACTATGAGCTTCTGCTCCGTTCCCCTCTCCCCACTCCTCCGTTCTCACGCCGTAGCCCCCTTTCCCCGCCATGGCCGTAGCTCCTCGCCACCATTCATGTCGCCGCCGTCGCCCTGGCCACCGCAGCCCGCAACCGAGCGCGTCACCGTGCTCCTGGTGCCACGAGGGTGCTGCAGAGCCCCTCGGGTGGCCTCCCCGTGCCCTCCAGCCCCTCTACTGCTCGAGCCCGAGCTCCGGCCGCCGCCGCGAGCTCTGCTTCGGCGAGCTCCGGCCTCCCTGGCTCCCCCCCTGCCCCACTGGATGCGCGCGAGCACCAGCTCCTCGGAGATGGTCTCCGCCGTCCGGATGGTCGCCGGAGCGACAATCCGAGCCCTCCGCTGCGTTCGACCTCGCCGGCCTGACATGCGGGCCCTGTCGTCCAGGTGATTAGCTTAGCGCTAATCACCATTTAAGCTAACTCTGACACTGACAGTGGGCCCCTGCGCCCTAATCTTTTAATTAGATTAGTAAAACCCCCTTGTTTAACACTGTGTCACTGACGTGTGGACCCCACATGTCAAGATTTACCTGGTCAGCACCGTTGACCTGTGACGTCATGCTGACGTCAGGCTGACGCAGTTATCCATTTTCTGGATTTAAATTAAATCAGGAAATTCCAGAAAATGATCTAAACTTCAAAAAATCATAGAAATTCAACCGTAGCTCAGATTGATATAATTTATATATGAAAAATTATCAGAAAAATGCAATCTTTCCATCTATACTAGTTTCATGCATGACAAACCAACCTAAACCTGCTGTATAGGTGAAAACATATGAATGGCATTTATAAAGAGTTAATTTGGAGTTGCATTTGAACTCTTGGTTCAAATGAACTTCAACCAAATGATTGCTAGCTGCATTAGCTCAAACAGCATCACATCTACATGCCATGTTCATGCATCATATTGTTGCATATGCTTGTGTATTGATTGTCGACACCGTTCCTTCTCGATAGGTCCTGCTCCGGAGAGTGCTCCAGAGTACCTATCTGAGGAGCAGTGCCCCCTCTGTTGATCTACCAGGCAAGCAAACCCCCTTGTTCATTCCGATACAATCCTACTCTCTCGCTCCTGCTCTCAGTTATTGCATTAGGACAACAATGATTCATCTGCTACTTTGTGCTGCGGTAGTTGAACCCATTCCTCTGCATGACCTGTCATTGCCACAGTAAATAGTTGAAACCCACTAGCATGTGTAGGAGTTGATTGAAGCCATTGCTGTGTTCCTACCATGCCATGCCTGCTATTGCTTAGAGTGTGTCAGGTCTGATTCATTGGGAATTAATTGGAGTACAGTGCTATGTTCTGATGCTGAGAGTTAAGTGTGTGAACACAATTTGGTAAAGGTAGCGGTGAGAGGCCATGTAGGAGTACATGGTGGGTTGTCTCACTGGAACCGTCCTTAAGCACTGAGTTATATGTATGTTGTCCAATGACTCGATACTACCACACATTGGGATCCTTAATTGACTCTCTCAACTTATTAACCGACTTGATCTCTGTCCAGGAGTCGCAACTAGTTTCTGGTGTTTGTAGGTAGTGCTATTTTTCTACAAAGTGGCACCCGGCAGGGTGGGCTTAGGACAGACTAGGCACACGTGGCCTGGTGTACCGAGTGGCACCCGGATGGTGGGCTCGGGAACCATGCACACATCGTTTGGGGCCGTGAGCGATACCCCGGCCGGATCTCCTTGCGGATGGAACCCGAATAGGCGATAAACCTGGGCTAGAGTCTTGTGTGGTTGGTCAGGTCGTGGCCGACACCCTCGCCAGGCTTCCGCTTGAAGGTTGCCGAGATACATGACGTGTACATGGCGGTAAGTGGCGAGAGCATGTGTGAAGAAGTACACCCCTGCAGGGTTAACATGATCTATTCGAATAGCCGGGTCCGCGGTTATGGACTTCTTGGATGCTTACATGGTACATAGACAACTTGAAGTGGATACTCTAAAATGCTCAAGACAAGTGTGAGTGCTATGGATGGTCTTCTCGTAGGGAGACGGGGATGAATCCATAGTAGTGTATTGTGTGGTGATTAGTGGACTCGTGTGCGCCATATCACCTCAAGAGTTTCTGGTAGTCGTAGAACAGGATGGCCACAGAGTCAAAGCTGGCTTGCTGCAACTAAACCCCACATTACCTTCTTGATACAAATGCATGTATGATAGGATCTGATGTAAGTCTTGCTAAGTACCTTTGTACTCATGTTGCTTTATTTACGTTTTTGCAGCGGAGACTTCGGTCTTACTAGTGTTCTCGTGGACTTCGACGAGTAGCTTGTACCTCAGCTACGATCTTGATCGGATGTTGTAGATAGTCAGGCTCTTTAGCCTTTTTCATTTGTAGATGTTTGTACTCAGACATGTAATGCTTCCGCTTGTTGCTTGTATGCTCTGTATGATGGGTCTTGTGACCCCTGTTTGCAATAAATGCTATGATGGCTCTTTCAGCCTTATCTATATGAGTTGTTGAGTTTTGCTGTGATGCCTTTTGTACAGCACATACTTGCATGTTATGCGTACGTGTAATGTGTATTGCTATGTGTGGGATCTGACTATCTAGTTGTTTATCCTTAGTAGCCTCTCTTACCGGGAAATGTCTCCTAGTGCTTCCACTGAGCCCTGGTAGCTTGCTACTGCTCTGGAACACTTAGGCTGGCCGGCATGTGTCCTTCTTCGTTCATGTGTCTGTCCCTTCGGGGAAATATCACGCGATGAATACCGGAGTCCTGTTAGCCCGCTAAAGCCCGGTTCACCGGAGTCCTGTTAGCCCAGTGCTACAGCCTCGATTCACTCGCTGATGACCGACACGTACGATGCTGGGTCATGGATGCCTGTCCCTGTAAGTTTGTGCCACTTTGGGTTTACGACTAGCCATGTCAGCCCGGGTTCTTTGTCATATGGATGCTAGCGACACTATCATATACGTGTGCCAAAAGGCGCAAACGGTCCCGGGCATGGTAAGGCGACACCCGTGGGAATACCGTGCGTGAGGCCGCAAAGTGATATGAGGTGTTACATGCTAGATCGGTGTAGCATAGAATCGGGGTCCTGACAGCTTTGGTATTAGAGCCTGACTGCCTGTAGGATTACCAAGCCTAACTGGTCGAAGTTGAGTCTAGAAATCCTTTAGCTATGTAAGGGAATTGATTGTCGGAAGGAACGTAAGGCTCTTTTACTCCTTTTACCTCATGGCCTTCTGATCAGAGTCATACTACCTTTCCTACGGGGTTAAGAAACTAGGCTTTCTCTTCCGTCTATCAGGATCACGTGTTACTACTCCGTAGTCCCATAGGATTGGTTGATCAGAGTCATACCCCAGTTTCGAGTACTTCCAGTGTAGTCTATCTAGTACTATCCTAGAACCTTGAGTGGTGTTGTTGAGTTGTTGTACTACCCCATTTTAGCAGGATGTCTCATTCTGAGCATTTTACTACCGTTATGCTGCCGGAATTTCCCTAGGAGTTTGAGAGTTACTAATTTCCTTGTCCTACATTCTATAGCCTATAGCTGATGTTGATTCCGTCCCTGGTTTCGTTTCTCAGGATGACATCAAGTTCTGTTGCTCGTAGCCAGAACCACGGAGATGGAAGAGATGAGGATCCTCCCGACCAGCCTTCATTGGCAGAGTTCATGTTAGAGATGGAGAGAAACAAGCGTGAATCTAACCGCTTGTTGGCACGTATCGAGGAGAACACCGCACATCAGTTCAAAGGGTCTGTAACCATTCATGACTTCATTCACTTGCACCCACCCACCTTTCATCATTCTATTGAGTCACTCGATGCAGATGACTGGCTCCGTAGCATCACTCATAAGTTGCGTTCCACGAACGTAGCTGAAGATGACAAGGTCACCTATGCCACATACCACCTGGAAGGTCCTGCTAGTCTTTGGTGGTAGAACTATGAGGCTATGCTTCCAGCTGGCCAGATTCCTACCTGGAGGGATTTCATTGAGACTTTTCGCGAGCATCACATTCCTGAGGCCCTCATCGATCGCAAGAGAGAAGAGTTCTGTAGTTTCACCCTGAGTAAGATGGCTGTTGATGCTTACAGTAGAGAGTTTGAGAACCTCGCCCGCTATGCCACAGAAGAGGTGTCCACGGACGCTAAGAAGCAGGCTAGGTTTCGGAAGGGTCTCAACCCCAAGTTGTGTCGTGATCTCCACCTACATCATTGTGATACATTCCAAGCTCTTGTGAACAAGGCCATTAATGCAGACACAGCTCAGCTCACTTACGAGGAGTCTCGTAAGCACACCCGTGATTTGGGATCTTCCTCCGGTTCTAGTTCTCAGAAGCGCCGAATTTGGGTTCCAAACTCCGCTCTTCCTCCCGGATATTCACCAAGGCCATCTCATGTGGTGCCTCACCCAGCTCAGTCGTATGTTCCACCCAGGCCTACTGGTAGACCGCTTGTCAGTGCGGGTCCACGTCCAACCTCAGGGACTTGCTTCACATGCGGGAAGCCAGGACACTATGCACGTGACTGCTCTCAGACTAGTTATGCTCCACCCCCGCCTGAGAAGTCTGTTGGCCGTGGAAAGCCAACACGCAAGATGATCAATGTCAAGTCAGCCCCCACTGAACGTGGACGTGTGCATCACGTCTCGACTGAAGACGCTCGTGATGATCCGAATGTCGTTCTTGGTACACTCCTTGTCAGTTGTCACCCAGCATCGGTTTTGTTCGATACTGGAGCATCTCATTCTTTCATTTCTGAAGGCTATGCTCGTTTGCACGACATGTCATTTTGTGATATGCCAACTCCGCTTGAAATTCAAACCCCAGGGTCTAGGTGGCAAACCACCAGAATCAGCTACAGTAATGAAATCCTTGTTGATAGACTTGTATTTCTTGCATCACTTGTAGCCCTCAAGTCCTCAGATATTAACATCATCTTGGGTATGGACTGGATGACAGCTCATCATGCCAAGATTGATTGTTACACCAGGTCTGTTCAGCTTACACACCCATCTAGCAAGATAGTCACTATCTCCACCAGAGTTGCAAAGCGCCAACTCTATTCTCTTAATGCCAGCCCTCTCCCTGACCTTGAAGATATTCCGGTAGTCCGTGACTTTCCGGATGTCTTTCCAGAGGAACTGCCAGGTGTTCCACCTGACAGAGATGTAGAGTTCGTCATATATCTTATCCCAGGAACCGCTCCAATCTCTAGGAGACCTTACAAGATGGCACCCTTAGAACTAGTCGAGCTTAAGAAATAACTTGATGAGTCCTTGCAAAAGGGTTTCATCCGTCCTAGTTCTTCTCCTTGGGCTTGCCCCATCCTCTTCGTCAAGAAGAAGGATGGTATGGACCGGATGGTTGTAGATTATCGTCCCATTAATTTGGTCACGATAAAGAACAAGTATCCGCTCCCCAGGATCAATGACCTGTATGATCAGCTCACTGGATCCTCAGTCTTTTCCAAGATGGATTTGAGGTTAGGCTACCACCAAATCAAGATCAGAAATGGGGACATCCCTAAAACAGCCTTTGTCACTCGTTATGGCCAGTACGAGTACACCGTCATGTCCTTTGGTCTAACCAACGCTCCAGCTACTTTCTCCCGCTTGATGAACTCGATCTTCATGGAGTACTTAGATAAATTCGTCGTGGTTTACCTCGATGATATTCTTATTTACTCGAAGAACAAGGAAGAGCATGTCGAACATCTTAGACTTGTGTTAGAAAAACTCAGAGAGCACCGCCTTTATGCCAAGTTCTCCAAGTGCGAATTTTGGTTGCCAGAAGTGACCTACCTAGGCCACGTAATCTCTGGTAAGGGCATTGTTGTCAATCCTGAGAGAGTTAAGGCCGTTCTTGATTGGACTCCACCTCAAACCATTAAACAAGTTAGGAGTTTCCTTGGTCTAGCCAGTTATTGTCGCCGCTTTGTTGAAAACTTCTCTAAAGTGGCCAAACCTCTCACGGAACTTCTCAAGAAAGATAAAAAGTTTGAGTGGTCCCCACAATGTGAGTACAGTTTTCAGGAACTGAAAAGACGCCTGACTTCTGCTCCCATACTTGTGCCACCGGATTTCACAAAGGACTTTGTTATCTACTGCGACGCCTCACGACAGGGACTAGGTTGCATTCTTATGCAGGATCGTCATGTGATTGCCTATGCATCTCGACAGTTGCATCCACATGAGGAGAATTATCCTACACATGATCTAGAGCTTGCAGCCGTAGTCTATGCACTCAAGACTTGGCGACATTACCTTCTTGGTAAATGTTGCGAGATCTACACCGATCACCAGAGTCTCAAGTATATCTTCACCCAACCAGATTTGAACCTTAGGCAAAGGCGTTGGTTGGAGGTGATCTCTGATTATGATCTAGGGATTACTTACACTCCAGGCAAAGCCAATGTCATGGCTGATGCGCTAAGTCGTAAATCCTATTGCAACAATCTCATGTTGCAGCAGGGCCAACCACTTCTCCATGAGGAATTCTGTAAGCTTAGCCTTCACATTGCTCCTCAGGGATTCCTTTCTACCTTGGTGGCGAAACCTACTATTGTGGATCGTATCATAGAAGTCCAGAAGCATGATACAGGAATCTCCCGAATCAAGAAAAATATCTCCAAGGGAGTAGCTGGTTGTTTCTCTATGGATGAACGAGGTGTTGTTTACTTTGGGAACCGCTTGGTGGTTCCCAAGAGTCAGCAGATGCAACAATTGATTCTTAAGGAGGCGCATGAATCCCCTCTCACGATTCATCCCGGTAGTACTAAGATGTAGCAGGACCTACGCCAGAGGTTCTGGTGGACTAGGATGAAGAGAGAAATCGCCGACTTCGTTGCTAACTGTGATGTTTGTCGTCGCGTTAAGGCAGAGCATCAGAGACCTGCTGGCACCCTTCAGCCTTTAGCTATTCCTGAATGGAAATGGGATAAAGTTGGTATGGACTTCATCACCGGATTTCCCAGGACCAAGAGAGAGAATAATGCTATCTTCGTAGTCATTGATCGTCTTTCCAAAGTGGCTCACTTCCTTCCTGTTCGAGAGAGTATCACTGCTAGCCAGCTTGCTGACTTATATATTTCTCGAATAGTATCACTCCATGGTGTTCCACTAGAGATCAATTCAGACCGTGGCAGTCTTTTCACTTCTCATTTCTGGGAGAGTTTCCAAACTGCCATGGGAACCCATCTTTTCTTCAGTACCGCTTTCCACCCTCAGTCGAGTGGTCAGGTGGAATGGGTCAACCAAATTCTCGAAGAAATGCTTAGAGCTTGAGTTATCTCATTCGGTATGGATTGGGAGAAATGTCTTCCTTTTGCCGAGTTTGCTTATAACAATAGCTATCAATCCAGTCTCAAGAAAGCTCCTTTTGAGGTTCTCTATGGACGAAGATGTCGAACACTTTTGAACTGGTCAGAAACCGGTGAAAGACAATTCTTTGGACCGGACATGATCCAGGAGGCAGAAGAGCAAGTTCGCATCATTCGTGAGAATTTGAAAACAGCCCAGTCTCGTCAAAAGAGCCAGTATGATCGTCATCATAAGGATATGACTTATGAAGTTGGCGATAAAGCTTACCTTCGGGTCACTCCTTTGAAGGGTACCCATCGCTTTGGTATCAAGGGCAAGTTGGCTCCTCGTTACATTGGTCCTTTTCGCATTCTCGCTAAACGAGGAGAGGTTGCCTACCAATTGGAACTACCCCCACATCTTTCCAGAGTGCACGATGTCTTCCACGTCTCTCAACTCAGGCGTTGCTTCTCGGATCCTATCCGCAGAGTGGACCACGAAACGCTTGATCTCCAAGATAACCTCACATATCAAGAGTACCATGTTCGCATTCTTGATCAAGCAGAGTGTGTCACTCGACGTCATAACATCAAGTTTCTCAAGGTTCAGTGGTCTCATCATTCGAGAGAGAAGCTACCTGGGAGCGAGAAGATCGTCTTCGACTGGAGTACCTCACTTTCTTCCCGTCGACCCATGAATCTCGGGATGAGATTCTTTCAAGTGGGGGCGAGTTGTCACATCCCTAGTTCTGGTATGACCTAGACTAGCTAGTCATTTGTGCATCATGTTTAAATTCCATTTAATTTTGAAATGGGGATTTGTGAAACCCTCAGAATCATTTTTTTGGAAATGACCCAAATAAAAATTGCTCCAAAACGGTCCAAGAAAATGCTCATGTTGCTCTCTGAAAATATTGGACAGAGATAAAAATCAAACCAATATTTTTAAGAGCCCATAAGTATTTATTTTGGTCATTTGGAATTAATGCATAAATATTTGCATTGGATATATATTTGTTATATATATAATATATGTCCAAAAATTATGCCATTTGTTGAGGAGCTCTGGAATAATACCACTAGTTCCTACAAAAATTGGTATAAGTAAATAAAATGATTTAGCATTTTTATTAAATCAAAACATATGTCAGAAAAATAGAAAAGAGAAACAAAAACAGAAATAAAAGGGAGAAGAGACTTACCTGGCGCTTACCTCCCTGTGCAGCCCGTTCCTGTGCGTCCTGGCCGGCCCAGTTGGCCAGCCCATCCCACCTGGCCTCCTCCTTTGTCGTTTTCCTCCCCCTCGCCCAAGCAGCTGCGTGCCCGCGCCACAGCCGGCCGCGGCCACGCGCCCGGCCACCTCCTGCTTCCCTCCTCATTGCTCTGGCCTCCCTGGACGTCGCCACGATGCCCCGCACCTCTCTCCCTCTCTCTCATTCCTCCCCCTCCCCTGGTCTCTCTCCCACGTGCACGACCGAACGCCACCGTTGCCGTTGCTCGCCGTCACCGTAGCCACCGCCTTCCCCTCAACTCTCTGATACACGCGGGAGCTCCGTCTCCTTGTCCTGAAGCTCTCCGCCTAGCCACGCAAGCCGGAGCGCCCCGTGGAGCCATCACCGTCGCCATCTTCGCCTTCGGTCGCCAGAGATCGTCTTCGCCGCCCCGCCGTCTTCAGCGCGTCCCCGAGCTCGCCGACAAGCCCGTCGAGTCCGCTGTGAGCTTCTGCTCCATTCCCCTCTCCCCACTCCTCCGTTCTCACGCCGTAGCCCCCTTTCCCCGCCATGGCCGTAGCTCCTCGCCACCGTTCATGTCGTCGTCGTCGCCCTGGCCACCGCAGCCCGCAACGGAGCGCGTCACCATGCTCCTGGTGCCACGAGGGTGCTGCAGAGCCCCTCGGGTGGCCTCCCCGTGCCCTCCAGCCCCTCTGCCGCTCAAGCCCGAGCTCCGGCCGCCGCCGCGAGCTCTGCTCCGGCGAGCTCCGGCCTCCCCGGCTCCTCCCCCCTGCCCCACTGGATGCGCGCGAGCACCAGCTCCTCGGAGATGGTCTCCGCCGTCCGGATGGTCGCCGGAGCGACAATCCCGAGCCCTCCGCCGCGTTCGACCTCGCCGGCCTGACATGCGGGCCCTGTCGGCCAGGTGATTAGCTTAGCGCTAATCACCATTTAAGCTAACTCTGACACTGACAGTGGGCCCCTGCGCCCTAATCTTTTAATTAGATTAGTAAAACCCCCTTGTTTAACACTGTGTCACTGACGTGTGGACCCCACACGTCAAGTTTGACCTGGTCAGCACCGTTGACCTATGACATCATGCTGACGTCAGGCTGACGCAGTTATCCATTTTCTGGATTTAAATTAAATCAGGAAATTCCAGAAAATGATCTAAACTTCAAAAAATCATAGAAATTCAACCGTAGCTCAGATTAATATAATTTATATATGAAAAATTATCAGAAAAATGCAGTCTTTCCATCTATACTAGTTTCATGCATGACAAACCAACCTAAACCTGCTGTATAGGTGAAAACATATGAATGACATTTATAAAGAGTTAATTTGGAGTTGCATTTGAACTCTTGGTTCAAATGAACTTCAACCAAATGATTGCTAGCTGCATTAGCTCAAACAGCATCACATCTACATGCCATGTTCATGCATCATATTGTTGCATATGCTTGTGTATTGATTGTCGACACCGTTCCTTCTCGATAGGTCCTGCTCCGGAGAGTGCTCTAGAGTACCTGTCTGAGGAGCAGTGCCCCCTCTGTTGATCTACCAGGCAAGCAAACCCCCTTGTTCATTCCGATACAATCCTACTCTCTCGCTCCTGCTCTCAGTTATTGCATTAGGACAACAACGATTCATCTGCTACTTTGTGCTGCGGTAGTTGAACCCATTCCTCTGCATGACCTGTCATTGCCACAGTAAATAGTTGAGACCCACTAGCATGTGTAGGAGTTGATTGAAGCCATTGTTGTGTTCCTACCATGCCATGCATGCTATTGCTTAGAGTGTGTCAGGTCTGATTCATTGGGAATTAATCGGAGTACAGTGCTATGTTCTGATGCTGAGAGTTAAGTGTGTGAACACGATTTGGTAAAGGTAGAGGTGAGAGGCCATGTAGGAGTACATGGTGGGTTGTCTCACTGGAACCGTCCTTAAGCACCGAGTTCTATGTATGTTGTCCAATGACTCGATACTACCACACATTGGGATCCTTAATTGACTCTCTCAACTTATTAACCGACTTGATCTCTGTCCAGGAGTCGCAACTAGTTTCTGGTGTTTGTAGGTAGTGCTATTTTTCTACCAAGTGGCACCCGGCAGGGTGGGCTTAGGACAGACTAGGCACACGTGGCCTGGTGTACCGAGTGGCACCCGGATGGTGGGCTGGGGAACCCTGCACACATCGTTTGGGGCTGTGAGCGACACCCCGGCCGGATCTCCTTGCGGATGGAACCCGAATAGGCGATAAACCTGGGCTAGAGTCTTGTGTGGTTGGTCAGGTCGTGGCCGACACCCTCGCCAGGCTTCCGCTTGAAGGTTGCCGAGATACATGACATGTACATGGCGGTAAGTGGCGAGAGCATGTGTGAAGAAGTACACCCCTGCAGGGTTAACATGATCTATTTGAATAGCCGGGTCCGCGGTTATGGACTTCTTGGATGCTTACATGGTACATAGACAACTTGAAGTGGATACTCTAAAATGCTCAAGACAAGTGTGAGTTCTATGGATGGCCTTCTCGTAGGGAGACGGGGATGAATCCATAGTAGTGTATTGTGTGGTGATTAGTGGACTCGTGTGCGCCATATCACCTCAAGAGTTTCTGGTAGTCGTAGAACAGGATAGCCATAGAGTCAAAGCTGGCTTGCTGCAACTAAACCCCACATTACCTTCTTGATACAAATGCATGTATGATAGGATCTGATGTAAGTCTTGCTGAGTACCTTTGTACTCATGTTGCTTTATTTACGTTTTTGCAGCGGAGACTTCGGTCTTACTAGTGTTCTCGTGGACTTCGACAAGTAGCTTGTACCTCAGCTACGATCTTGATCGGATGTTGTAGATAGTCAGGCTCTTTAGCCTTTTTCATTTGTAGATGTCTGTACTCAGACATGTAATGCTTCCGCTTGTTGCTTGTATGCTCTGTATGATGGGTCTTGTGACCCCTGTTTGCAATAAATGCTATGATGGCTCTTTGAGCCTTATCTATATGAGTTGTTGAGTTTTGCTGTGATGCCATGTTGTACATCACATACTTGCATGTTATGCGTACGTATAATGTGTATTGCTATGTGTGGGATCTGACTATCTAGTTGTTTATCCTTAGTAGCCTATCTTACTGGGAAATGTCTCCTAGTGCTTCCACTGAGCCCTGGTAGCTTGCTACTGCTCCGGAACACTTAGGCTGGCCGGCATGTGTCCTTCTTCGTTCCTGTGTCTGTCCCTTCGGGGAAATGTCACGCGATGAATACCGGAGTCCTGTTAGCCCGCTACAGCCCGGTTCACCGGAGTCCTGTTAGCCTAGTGCTACAGCCTGGATTCACTCGCTGATGACCGACACGTTCGATGCTAGGTCATGGATGTCTGTCCCTGTAAGTTTGTGCCACTTTGGGTTTACGACTAGCCATGTCAGCCCGGGTTCTTTGTCATATGGATGCTAGCGACACTATCATATACGTGTGCCAAAAGGCGCAAACAGTCTCGGGCATGGTAAGGCGACACCCGTGGGAATACCGTGCGTGAGGCCGCAAAGTGATATGAGGTGTTACATGCTAGATCGGTGTGGCATAGAATCGGGGTCCTGACATCCAGACACGGTCTACGTGTTCGACAATAACCTTGGAGTATTCGGAAGGAGGAACCCGCCTTGCAATGGCGAAGACAAGACTGCACGCCGGACTCATCGTCATTGAAGCCTGGTTCAGGGGCTACTGAGGGAGTCCTGGATTAGGGGGTATCCAGACAGTCGGACTATATACATCGTCCGGACTATCGAAGCGTGAAGATACAAGACTTAATACTTCGGCCCGTGTCCAGATGGGACTCTCCTTTGCGTGGAAGACAAGCTTGGCGATCCTGATATTGTATTTCCTTCCTTGTAACTGAATCCATGTAAACCCTAGCCCTCTCCTTTCGAGTACACTTGATGTACCTACAGTGGACTAGGGCTTGGTCTCGGCTATGACTGCCAACCTTAGAACGATGTCTGTTTCACTCCCTTAATGGAAAAGGCATGCAACGCTCTTGAAAAAAAACTAAGGAATTTTGAGCATTTGTTATTGAAACATGAGCAAATTTTGAGTTAACAAGGACTCAGATATGCACTTCACTAGAATTGAAAAATAGAAAGAAAACAATATTGCACTCTCCTCGATGAATCTGTGGCCACGCCTCCCGTCCCACCACCGGGAAACCCATCTCCACCGCATCAGCCCGCTTGCTCTTGCTCGGCATCCGCGGCCTATCTTGCTCTCGGACAGGGTTTCGCCGCATACACCTAGCCATGGCCACCTCGCTACCACGCCTCTCCCTCCCGCTGACGGCCCCTCTCCCTGCCGTCACCTCCTCTCGCTACCTCCCCGACCTCGCTCCCGTCCCCAACCGCCGCTGCCTCGGCCTCCGTCTCCACCACTCCCTGGTGGTACCTGCAGCCGCCGCGAGCTCGCCGTCCGTTCCGTCTTCTTCACTGCAACTAAGGTCGGGTATTGGTGATGTCCTCGGTAGCTTCGCCATCTTCTCCATGGCCACCGACGAGCCCGTCCTGATCAAGGATCTGTGGGACCAGAACGAGGTAGAGATGCAGATGTTTCCATTTCGGTGCAACAGGACGGATGTCATCGCCGAGCCCACCGCCGTGTCATGACCAGAGGCTTTGCAGGAGAAGACCACCTTTCGCCAGGATAAGATGTACTACTTGTCCTCTTTCAAATTGGCCATTGTGGGATCCCTTCCCGCCGATTATTTGGGGGAAGAGGACCGAGGCCACTATAAGTATAGACTAGCCACCACCGTAGAACATGTCGACTCATTCCCTCACCCCCGAGCCTCGTGAGGTTGTTCTTCCCTTGTACTAGTTCATCCTCAGCCCCTCATGAGGCCAATCCACAACAAAGCAGGAGTAGGGTCTTACACCGCAAGGTGGTCCGAACCTGGGTAAACTATCGTGTTCATCTTCTTCCTTGCTCACGCGAATCTGGCAAAGCTAGGCTGTAGGGCGACGAGCTGGTGAGCTCGAGAGGTTGAGTTCTTCACACACACACCAGAGTTAGAACCTTCTTGGGTCTGCTGAGCCCTGATCCGACAACGGCCTCTACCTCTAGCATATTGGCTTGCTTCTCCGCCTCCATCTCAAGCCTCCTCCTTTGAATCTTCATGAAGGCGTTCATTTTCTCTTCCTTGTCTTGCCGGCGCTTCTACTACCTTGAGTCCTTCTTGGTCATCATGCCCTCCACGGTTGCGATCAAGGCGATCGACGCTGCATCCCGGTTGTCCTACTTCTTGGAGTTGGTCTTCCCCTGCGGTCGTGGCTTCCCGCCCTCCCCAACCTCCTCCACGACTTTCTTCCCCCCACGCTCCATGAGGGCGGCATATTGCGCCTTGAACTTCTCCTCATCTTTGATGACCCTCCAACAATGAGAGAGCTTGAAGGACTTGCCTTCGTGTTGGACCTTGAATGCTCCAAAGTTTGGAATGCCTACAAATGAATTGCATGCAAGCATATTGGCAATAAACGGAATGAAACAAAGAGGGGCACATGCATGGATACCATGTCTTGCATGCCGATGCCGCTCACGGGGCGTGCCTTGATGCTCTCAAAAGTGGCACAGAACTTGTTGCACTCTTGTTGGATCACCTTCCATCGCTTTGAAATGGACACCCACCCGCTTATGCTTTGCATTTGGTACGACGGAAACTTCTTGCGTTCATGAAACTCACAATGGACATGAGTCCAAAAGGTTGATGCCTTTCGTTCGGCGCCGACCTTGGGGTCTTGCCCAGTGTCCCTCCAACACTCACAAAGGAGCTTGTCCTCGGCCACCGTGTATGCCTTCGTCCGCCTACTCTTGTTCTTTGGCTTCACCCCGACGGCTTCGTTGGCGAGCTCATCCTCGAACAAAGGCTCCCCGTCGATGTCCAACTAATCCTCTTCCTCAAGGTTGTAGTCCTCCGAAAACTCATGGTCGAGCGGGAAGCCGTCCAGGACCAGACCGACCCGATCTTGCATGAAGGCGATCTGCATGCCAGCTTGATCATAGGTCGTCGACGGCGTGAACGGCCCTCGGCCATCCTGGCTTTGGGTCTCATCGGGATCGTAGCCAGCCGCGGCGGCACCGCCAGCGGCCACCGTATCACCTCGAAGATGATGCTCTGAATGAAACGGTTGGTCGTCTCGTCGTCGCCGGCTGCCGGCATTTTGTCGAACAGGTTGCGGGCGTCGGGGAGCATGCCGGCTGGCATCTCCCGCGGGCGTTTCCTGGCCCCACCGGATGACGAGCCACCGACTACCGGTGTGGCGTTGAGGTCGATGGGCGCGAGCGTGGAAGGCATCACCATGCTCACCTCCGGCGAGCATTCCCCGGAGAGTCGGGAGGCTTGCCACGAATCGGGCGAGTCGCCGACGTGCGGGGCGACTCCGGCAGCACCATCAGAGGAAACACGGACGAGCTAGTACTGGCCGCAGCCACGGCGGCATTGACGAGCCCGTGTTGGCCAGGGTTTAATCCTAGGCAGATCAGTGCCTCTCTCGTTGCCGCCGTGAAGCGGCGGCGGTGTCCTCCTACTGCGCAGCGGCAGCTATGGCCGCGACAGCCGCTGCTTCGTGCCTTGCGTCCGGCGTGTGCCTCCGGCCCTTTCTCTTCACCGACTCCGTGGGCCGCTCCACGGGCGTCAACTGCTTCTTCTTCTTAGGCGCG
>NC_057804.1:54273967-54280944 GCF_018294505.1 Triticum aestivum
GCGCGTGGCGCGCGCGTTCGTCTCGTGTATGCGCCGACGCAAATCAGGCTCAAAACTGAGTTATGGGTCGGCAGGCGGACAAAAAGTGAACACGCGTCCGTTCGGATTCGTGACTTTTCTGTCCGCCGCGAACCAAATGGACGCCGCGTGGAAGAAATGGGTCGCGGCATTGGAGTTGCTGCAAGGACTAGATGTGCACTTCACTCGAAATGAAAAGGAGAAAAAAAAAAGATTGCACTCTCCTTGACGAGTCTGTGGCCACGCCTCCCGTCCCGCCACCGGGAAACCCATCTCCACCGCATCGGTCCGCTTGCTCTTGCTCGGCATCCGCGGCCTGCCTTGCTCTCGGACAGGGTTTCGCCGCGTACACCTAGCCATGGCCGCCTCGCTACCACGCCTCTCCCTCCCGCCGACGGCCGCTCTCCCTGCCGTCACCTCCTCTCGCTACCGCCCCGACCTCGCCCCCGTCCCCAACCGCCGCCGCCTCGGCCTCCGTCTCCACCGCTCCCCGGTGGTACCTGCAGCCGCCGCGAGCTCGCCGTCCCTTCTGTCTTCTTCACCGCAACCAGGGTCGGGTATCGGTGATGCCCTCGGTGGCGTCGCCATCTTCTCCGCGGCCACCGGCGAGCCCGTCCTGATCAGGGATCTGTGGGACCAAAACGAGGTAGAGATGCAGATGCTCACCCTTTTCTCCGATTAGCTTAGTCTTTGTCTTATGAGGGGATGTAGCATAGGAAATCTTGTATGTAGTTTGAGGTTCAGGTTTGCAACTCAGAGGTTCTTCTCAGAATAAGGGGCATCCATTTGTTGCTTTGCTTCCTTCTGTAGGTCGAAACACTAAATCCCATTTTAGCTATGAAATCATTTGATTACGCTATGAATTGATGCGGTACATAACTAAATTGGTGGAGTAATTCGCTGCTTGTGCAGGGAATGGCTGTCGTCGCGTTGCTAAGGCATTTCGGATGTCCTTGCTGGTAAGAGAGATAGCCCCCCCTCCTTCTGTAGATGAATTTGTTGACCTGGATATAGTTTGTGCGTGTTGGTTTGATTTCTTTTTCTGAGCTAATCATCAACTCTACCTGTGACCGTGTCCTCTGCAGCTGGGAGTTAGCCTTGACGTTGAAAGACGCGAAAGAAAGATTTGATTCTGCTGGCGTCAAACTAATTGCTGTTGGTGTTGGCACTCCTGATAAAGCCCGTATTCTTGCTGAGCGTGTATGTATTACATTTCTATTTATAGCATATCTCGTACCCTCTCAGCACGCACTGCGAACTTTGGTGATCATCTATGATCTTATTGTAGACACAGATTTTTTATCATTTGAGCTTCAACTTTTTGAGGGTATTCACCCACCAATAATTGCAATAGATCATTGCATAATTGCACAATCCTGCTGATGTTTTAATCTAACTTATTAACCTCGTGTGGGACTTGCTAAACAATGGATGTCTTAAAACCCCAATTGTTCATATATGTTGTATTTCCTGGTCATATTTGGATATTTTCAGTCCTAAGTAACTTTGTTAAAATATGTTTAATGCAGTTGCCCTTTCCATTGGATTACCTCTATGCTGATCCTGAGCGCAAGGTACTAATTTGCATGCTCATGCCTTAATGTACCTACTGGATATTGCTATACTGTATGGGCACATCATATACTGCTCGCATTTACATTATATCTGTTAAACGTGTTAACATCTCCTAGCCATTGGCTGCATTGTACTAAGTCCTAGCAGGATTGGTCCCATAGAAATGTGACTATTTTGGACAAAGAGTGTTGGAAATTATCTTATTTTTGGGCCAGCGATCATGAGAATATGTAATTATAAGTTCTTCTATTGGAAATGGTCCTTGTTGCTACTGTGGTTCTCCTTGATAAGTCTATGTATACATTGTGCTCGTTTCTTCAAACTTACATGCAGCCATGTAGATAGGTAAATGAGATAGACACATGGATATATGGTATTTGGTACATGAGGATCAATCATCTGAGGATTGGAAATTACATAATCAAAGAAAACCATTTTACTTACTCCTTTCGTAAGTGCATGACTTCCATTTACCTTTTTCAGGCTTATGATCTCTTGGGCCTATATTTTGGTGTTGGGCGCACATTCTTCAACCCAGCCAGTGTAAGCATCATTTTATAGCAGTGATGTTTTATTTGTATAGTTGTTTTATCATGAAAGTTGCGTGGAAGACATTCCTGAACAAGAACACATTTCTTTGAAGGTGAAAGTATTTTCTCGGTTTGATTCCCTCAAGGAGGCGACAAAGAACTATACAATCGAAGCCACCCCAGATGACAGGCCAAGTGTCCTGCAACAGGTTAGATCATTTACCCATAATCAACTGCTTCTGCAACTACTATCTGAACTTCATTAAAGATTTTACAGAGTCTTCTTGATCGATGGAACCGCATTTTTGTTTGCTATATTCGTTAGGGTGGAATGTTCGTGTTCAAAGGGAAAGAACTGTTATATGCAAGGAAGGATGAGGGCACAGGGGATCATGCACCATTAGATGATGTCCTGAACATCTGCTGTAAAGTTCCAGTAGCCTGATGTCGAATCCTACAAATAGGTATGCCTGATCTCTTGCTTTTATTCCCATCCTAACACACAACAATGCCAAATTAAGTGTTCTTTTTTGGTTGTTGTAAAGAGTACTTTCAAAAAAAAAAATAGTGTCAGCGTAGAGTCCGTTCTTACTGCATAACCTTACTGCGCAGGCGCTTCTCGTAGAGACATTTCATAAGCTTGGCATCAGATGACTTTCGAGATACTGGATCCTGATGTAAGGGTAGCATCCGCCCCATGTACATGTATTAGGCTTTGTTCGGTTACACCCTGTCCCAAGGCGATTGGAGGGGATTTGGGGGGAATTTGACTTGTATGGGATATAATTCTCTTCAATCCCTGCCAAACCCCTGTCAATTGAACGCAGCTTTAAGATTTTTGACAAACTTTCTAGCAGGGTTGGGTTTTGGTAGATATGCATAACTAATTATAAACACTGCACAGTGAGCTAAAAGGGTTGGTTTTTTGTAGATATACGTTATCTTCAGCATGTGTATTGGGCTTTATCAATTTAAAGCCGGGTGTTTCTTGGTCGTATTTCCACAAGTGTCCAATTTCTTGTACAGAATGCTGCATACCTGGCTACCTGGACATCATGCAATTGGGCTGTACTAATATCAAGGAGGGCAAATGCTACACAAGATCTCCAATGGTCAAAACCCCAGTCTCTGACCCACCCACCGCGTGGAGACCAAGGAAGCTGCTATGTTGGAAGCCTTTTTTTGGGGGTCACACTGGAGCCCTCCAGGGAGGTTGATGGCTTCAAAAGCCTTTTTGGAGTTACATCTTGACACTTTTTTGTTTGTTTAAAAATGAGGTTGGAAACCCCGGCCTCTGCATCAAACGATGCATACAATCATCTTTATTAATTATTTAAGAAATGTTGACAAGAAAATACATCAAACCATTCGAAGCCGTCACTCACACCTACAAACTTGATAATGTGGAGTGCTCTCACTCCCCTTATCTAAAACTAGTGTCGTCGCTGATCCATCCACATAACGTATCGGAACCAATGGTCGGTGCAGTATACCTAAAGCATACATCACATGCACATGTTTTAGAAATTGTCATCATCCATCATCATCGAATTGCTGACACGTCTTCAGGAGAGAGATCCGCATCATCTTTGCCAGTTCGGCCATCCGTCGGCGCCCAACAGCCAACAACGCCACCTCCCTGCACTTGTCCATCCAGACACGGAGACTCTGGAAGATCTGTTGTGTGTAGCACCTGCCGAACATGCATGATACAGCGTAGCACCTGTGGGCCAGGCATGACTTGACACATCTCCACTGAAGCTTCATGCAAGACGAAGGCACTCCACCTCCTGCCTCTCTCTTCCAGCGTTGCTTCATAAATGGTGCTCCCAAGAGAGAAACAACACATCAGTGCAGCCATTGTCCGATCTGGAAGACTACATCTTAGGGTTTCCCCCGAAGCAGCACAAGTGGGTCGACATTAGTTACACGACAATGCCTTCATCACGGTAACGGTGCAGAACGTCACCATCGCACGTTGTCGGCTCGGTTTTCACCGACAATTATGTCTTCCCGACTCGTAGTATGTACTAGATGACGAATCTTGAGATCCGACCACCTTCGACGGAGGAGATGGCCACCACCGCCAATCCCAGGGCCACCACGTCGCCGCTCGCCCGCCACGAGGATGCCGCCACCGCTGTGCCGCCGTCGCCTGGATAGGCTGCCCCGCATCGGCCATCCCCGAGTAGCGCAGAAAAGGGGCCCACCGCCGGCCACCGCAAGGGGCTTTGCCCCGGGGGCTCTGGCCGGCGGCGAGGGTCTGGGCGCGGGAAGGAGGAGAGGAGAGGGAGGCGTGCGCCACCGCCCGAGTCTCCTGCCGGGGGGACGACGCAGGGGCTCAGATGCGATCTGGTATTGAGAATAGAATCGATAGTCTACTACTCATCTTGATCCTTTGCTGCAAAGATCAACACAACTAGTAGCTGCTCTATTTTTAAAAGCCCTTTTAGCAAGAGAATGGGCAATTAGATTAAGATTTATAGGGATATGGATAACTTTAGAGCTTAAGAAGGCTGAAGAAGCAAGAAAGAAATCTGCTAGAGTGGGTCTGATGCTCCAATGCCCAAGTTCAGAAATAATGTTCTTGGCCTCAGTTGCAATCGCTAGTGTTTTGCAATCTGTAAGGAAGTTAATGTTTCTTCATCAAGTTCTTTAGCTGTTAAGGCCGCCAAACCAAACGTGATAAAGCTTGGCTTTTGGTTTCACTTTCAGGAACCTTGCTGAAGCTACTCTGTATCCATAAGGGCTTGTGCAATGCGGAAATCTGTTGGTGCTCCCAGATTTCCGCATTGGACAGTGGCGTTTTGGCACATCGGAGCGCGCACTCCTGGAAGCACCAACAGATTTCCGCATTGGACAGTGGCGTTTTGGCACATCGGAGCACACGCTCCTGATTTTTAAAATGTGTTTTAAACATATTTTGAAATGTCAAAAAATTTCCAAACACAAACTTGGCGTGTACATCTCGATATTGTACATGCTCACAAAGTCGTTTCGCGAAAAACCGACAACTTACGTGTCACATGTGAAAAAGAGAAAAATTGGTGTTAAAAAAATGCTTTTCATAAGACATCCTTTTGTCTTTTTAACACAAGCCACAAAAAATGTCGATTTCCTCCGAAACGTGAAGTGCACACATATAATGTTGAGATGTATGCGCTAAATTTTTGTTGAATTTTTTTCACAGTTTGAAATATTTTGTCGCGTTCAGTCCGATTCTAAAAATAGGACCATCCTCTTTTTTTTGGCGGATCAAAGGGGGAAAACTACAAAATTACTGGTATAGTAGTAATTTTTAAGTAAAAGGAAGTTTTTTTGTTACCATGTAGACACGCACGGACACTCACGTCATTAGTTTCTTAAAGCATATGTGAAACATTGAAGCCACAACATTAACAAATAAGCAGAGTACATGCAAAAAAAAGAAAGCATTGGCAAACTACATAAAATAACATTTGGCAGTTTTTAGTCGTCTCAGGTCGCGGATCACCGCCTCTTGGGTTCACGGCTCTTAGGTCGTTTATAGGTTGACACTTCGATGGATCGTGCCACTTTGACGTCGTATGGATCGTGCCATCTCTTACACAAAGAATTTCTTTACAAGATATAACAACTAAACACCTGCAACTAAGGGCATGTACAATGGTTGATAAGGTAGTTTTATCTTAAATCTTGCATGTAATTTAAAGATGACAAAAAACATGTCTACAATGGGCCGTCTCTTAGCTTTATCTTTATTAACTAGTTATTTCTAAAAATGTGATGAGACATATTATGCTAAGAGATCATTTCTTGCCTTCTCTTAATTAAGAGAAGACCCATCTTCTCTTGTGATTTCTCTCTCCTCCACGTCATCATTTATCCTACGTAGCATTGCTAAGATAGAACCATTGTACATGTCCTAAGTCGATATTTTTGCACGGAATGCCTATAAGAAGTAATTATGCATCCGCTCCAACACCGCCAAATCTAGTTGTGTCATCGGCACAAAGATTTTCACCTTAAATAACAGGTCAAACCAATCAAGACCAAGACATCGGCACAAAGACCAAACATTCAATAAGGTCACAATGCAAGTCTAGATCCTGGAGTTTCAACCCCATACATGAAATGGTGTTTCCATCTTGATGATAGGTTCGAAGACTTCACCATTGAGTAATTAGCTCGAAACCACTTGTGTCATCCTATGGACGAGGCGGGTGCTCAAATAATATCTTCCTGGCGCCCTCACTGGTCACCATGCGATTGCTACCACAATTGGATGACTCTCGACGATGCAATTTTGCACATAAGCTCGCTTGCGAAAGTAAGATCTTGAACATGGGTTATAGTTATCAATCATGGTGAGCTGGCCATGCTTTGTCTACATATTTTTTGCGGAAAGATCAAATGTCATATAGTAAGTAGCACAAACCCTTACAAACGCTCTTACAAAAATTTAAAAAACATCCAAATAATTGAGGGTGCCAAAGTCTTCTTTCCTCTTCATCCATCGATGTCGCGCTATTGGCAAAGCTCATTGCCACCTTTGGGCCACCATCTAAGCGGGGCAAACTTGCTAACACATGAGCTTGCAGAAGCAATGGCTAAAAAGTCATCAATGTAGACTAGAAAATGTCGACGACTATGCTCTGCGTAACAAATAGATGCCTCAGAGAGGGCATGTATGACGTCGCAGGCCAGACAAACGGAGTCTGAAAACACAACTATCACACACACTGACGAGGCCAGAATTGGAGCTGGAGAACCAAGACGGACAATTGCGTCATCCGAAATGTAGGACAACTCCACCGAGATAAATCTGTAGAAGAAAAAACACAAACTGAAGAACCAACTATGGGGACATCACCC
>NC_057804.1:54281277-54303981 GCF_018294505.1 Triticum aestivum
TCCCAATTTTTGGTCCGGCGATCCCAGGCCGAACCCAGCGCACTGGGGGCGCTTGGGTGCTTCGGTGGAAGGAAAACTAACGCAGGGGCCACTACTGTTAGGCGAAAAACGACTTTTCCCCGCCCAGATTCGCCCCCGTGCACTGTAGGATGGCACTTGCCCTTTCGCCGCCGTGCCGATCCCGGCGCCGCCCACCTACCCACAGTCGCTGGCCCACTGCTAGAAAGGCCATTTCCCCGTCGGAAAAAGAGGGTTTCGCCGCTGTAGCCTCCATCCATCTCCTAGGCGAGCTTTCCAGCGCTCCGGCCACGGCGACAGGGGATACCAGCGGCTCTGTGCCTACCACGCCCGCCAGGTGTTCGGCGTTTTGCCTGTTCGACGATGGACTCCGATGACGAGGAGGCTTTCACGACGCTGCTGGAGGAGGAAACCGAGGCCGACACCTAGGACAAAGAGCACCTCATGGTCCTCGCTGCACTAGTCGGCCTGTTCGCGAGCAATGCAAAGCCGCCGCGAGGTGGTTCGGCGCCGGGCCGGCGTAAGAGCAAGCAGAGGCATCGACTGGAGGGCTATTGCTTGCTCTACGCTGACTACTTTGCCGACGCTCCACTACACAGCGAGAAAGTACTTCGGCGCCGTTATCGGGTGAGCCGAAAGCTCTTTCTCAGGATTGTGAATTTCATCCCGGAGTTCGACAGCTACTTCATTTGCAAAAAGGACTGCACCGGTGCACTTGGATTCACCTCACTCCAGAAGTGCACGGCAACTATGAGGATGCTTGCATACTGAGCTCCCGATGAATACTGGAAGACTATGGACGCATGGCCGAGTCCACCACCATTGAGTGTTTTTACAAGTTCTACATGCAATGGTGGCAGTGTTTGGACCACAGTACTTGCGATCACCCAATGCCGAAGACACTGCTCGGATCCTAGCACAGATGCAACAAGAGGATTTCATGGGATGCTGGGAAGCATCGACTGCATGCCTTGGGCATGGAAAAACTGTCCGTTTACTTGGCAGGGGATGTACAAAAGCGCCAAATGAGCTTGCAATGTGGTACTTGAGGCAGTGGTCATAGGACCTCTGGATTGGCACTCCTTCTTTAGTATGCCAGGAACTCACAATGACATCAATGTACTACGGTACTCGAATGTCTTTGCCAAGCTTGTTGAAGCTCATGCTCCTCCGGTGAACTTCAGGTCAATGGGCGCCACTACAACAAGGGGTACTACCTAGCAGATGGCATCTATATGAGATGGTCCACATTTGTGAAGACTATCTCAAACCCTGTGCCAGGAGGCAAGAACTTCTACTTTGCCAAGTGTTAGGAGGCTTGAAGGAAGGATGTCGAGTGGGAATTTGGTGTGCTCCAATCTCGATTTGCTGGTGTCCGATACCCCGCTCTGACCTAGTCGAAAGATCAAATGTGGGAAGTCATGACTTGCTGTGTCATCTTGCACAACATGATCATTGAGAACGAGCAGGAAGAGCAAGTGTTCAACACTGAACCATATTACAGGCAGGGTCCTCTTGCCCAAGTTGATCACTAGCTACCAGCATCATGGGCTGCCTTCCTCAATATGCGTCAGGAGATCCGAGACCTAGTTGTGCATCAAGAACTGCAACACGATCTGGTGGAGCACCTATGAAGGCTCAAGGGCAACGCCTAGTTTGATGTGTGATGAACTATGAGTTTTAGTTTGTGTTTGAATTATGAGTTTGCTTCGTTGAACTATTTGATTTGTATTGATATTTATGATGAACTATGTCATAAAAGTTGGTTAATGTTGAATTTGTGCCGACGAACGCCGAATTTCGGCCAATTTGCGCCGAATTTGGGCTGAAATTGGCGGTTGGGGGCCGAACTATGGGGGGTCGGCTGGGAACCCGAGCCCCCTCCCCCACGCCGAAATTACCGTCGGTTGGCCCCCAAGCGGCGATATTTCATGCCCCTGGGGGGCCGAACGACTGAGATGCTCTTACTCCATGACGATGATGGCGCCATTGCCTCACCACTGACGACTGAATACCAGAACCTAAGTTAAAAACATGATCGTACCATTACCTGTCCGAAACTGTCCTAGTCCCTTGTATTGCTGATGCGATAAACGGAAGGAGAGGGGACCCATGATCTCGCGTGGGAGGAGGCAGAATGGAGGGAGAGGGAGGAGAAAAACACTTCGTGTAATGTGGGCGGAATTCAAAAAACCCATAAATTCCCCGTGAATCCTCCGTGGATGTAGCAAAGCTCTCGGTTGATTTCACGTTTCATCTGTACTGTGGATCACAGCACAATGTACACGTACAAGTTTACATATTCTTTCTTCGTCCCATAATATAAGAATGTTTTTACACACGGCAGTAGAGTAGTATCGGTACATGGGCTATGTACATGGGGTGCACCACAGCAGCAGAAACAAACACAAGTACAGCACCCTCCCTCAGCCCTGCGCCCGCCCCCGTGGCTGCAGGGCCCTCTTGCTGGCCGGAATCACCACCAGCTGCCGCGACAGGTGCAGCCTGGGCGCCGGGGACGCGGCAGGATCGTCGCCCTGCGCGGTGGCAACGTCGCAGCCGTACTTACACGAGATCGCTCCGGCGTACTTCGCTCCCGCCGCCGTCCAACCGCTCCAAATGCCGCACCCCTGGACAGCGGCATCGCCTCTGCCCCTGTTCTTCTTCTGCTGCCGCTTCGCCGGAGCAGCGTCGACCTTGCCGCCGCCGCCGCTCTTGGTGCAGGCCACGTAGGCGGCGAGGAACGGGTCGTGGTGGTGCATCCTCCTCAGGACCCAGCCGCTCCCGTGCCGGCTCGCCATTAACGTGGAAGTGGAACTGTCTGCCCGCCCCGAGCCTGCAGGCTGCAGGTGCGCCCTGCTCGGAGGCAGCGGCAGCGGCTTGGCGACGGCGGCGCCCGGCACGTCGTCGAGGCCGTCATGCACGAAGAAGATGGGGTTGTTGGACACGGTCGTGGGACGAGCCGGCGGCGGCTGCTGCCGGTCGCCGCGCCTGGTGCGGCGGCTCATCGCTTCACGTCTGGCTCTTCGATCGATCCTCGGGACGATGGAGGCACAAGGCGGTGTTTTCATCCTGACGGCCGTCGTCGGGGCATTTATCTAGGAGCTCGGCGCGAGCCCGTGAACGATTTCACCCTTTGCCGTGGCACGTGAACAAGGAGGCGTGGAGGCTTTGGTTGGTGTTCCTTCGGGGTCTCAGGCATCGCTCGTGGCCTCGTAGTGCGTACTACTGTAACTATTTACTGTTCGGGCTGTGGACTCGTGTGCGTGCCCGTCCAAATTAAGCCTTCCTCGTGTGGATTTGGGTGTCACGTATGCCACGAGCACACGAGGCGTAAGTGCAAATCATTGTGGATACGGAGAGGATCCACGGGAATTCTGTTCGGTTGCATGGGCACCCAAGCGATCGACTCCGTACGTACGTGCTCACAAGACATCGACCGTCGCGTCGTGTCACGGACCGTTGTACACGCATCGCCATCTTAACTTGGTTGCGTCTTGTGCGATCAGTTGTCAACGTTGTGCATCACGTCGCCCTCGACCGGAACGAAACGAGATGAAGCCTAGGTTTTATTTCTCACAGAAAAACTTTCGTGTTATTGCAAAAAGAAGAAGAACATATATGTCTTGTCATAAAAGGATAGCGTATGAGAACATCTTCAACCGAACTTGTCTAATTTGAACCCCATATGTCCGTCGATGTGTCGCCGGATAGAGACGGTGAACCCTCGTTTGTTCGTCCGGGCAACCACATCCCCCTTTTCAAAATATTATTTCCATGCAATTTGCCATCCTTGGATGATATTTAGCTCATATAATGGATGGATTATCACAAAAAAGTGCCACACGTCAGGTAAGAACACATGGCACTTCGAACGTTTTTTATAGCAAATTTAGTGACACGAGAATGGCAATTTTCGTGATTCAGTTTATTTTTAACAATAACTTGTCGTGTGTCGCTAGAATTTTTCATCCTTGTGTGGATAAAATTGCCATCGTAAAACGTCAGGGCCAAAGTGCCACACACCTGACGTGTAGCATTTATCATTTGGGAAAAAGTATAACCAACCGATGGATTGGTTACTTCTCAGCTTGCAGCATGTTGCACACACAATTTCTCCGGCTTCTACCCATCTCTTTCCCGATTGGAAACAAATCAGCCAGGTCGACGGCGCCCCGCCCACTTCATCTAACTGTGATTTTTTGGTTGTTGGTGTGATTAATGAAAGAACACAATCGGATTTTCTTGATTCTCATCCACTTCCTCTGCAATGCAAATCATGTCCCTCTTTTTACATGTTCATTTGTTCGTGAAGGTCATCCTTACACCTATCTGTCTCGCGCTCCGATTGCTCGTGTTGATTGGAATTAGGTAAGAGGAACTCGGATTTTTGTTCATGACTTGTAATTAGTAACAAATCTTGCAATTTCTGTTTTTTCTAGCCATCCAGGTGATCACGCGCCATGTTGCATGCCTTTGCTTTGCATTTTTATTGAATCAACAATGTTTTTAATTTCTTCTATCATCTGTTTGTCTGTTATTTCCATGACTTGTTCCAGTAATTAGCAAGACTGCTCTTGACTTAGCAAGATCTCATCTAGAAAGTATCCAACTGTTATTGAGAAAAGAAAAGTAGAAAATATGCATATGAGTTCATGGAGACCCATAAATGAGCTATCGCGTTTTAGAACAAATACAACTGCTTTGAATTTCGAGGAATTATCTTAAGTTATTGTTAAAGAACAACTTAGTGAAATGTAGGATGACAATAATTTGAGTGGGTGCTAAAGTGTACCTAATATAGAAATACAAGTGTGGATGGACAATAGTGAACAACTTTTATCATAAATTTTTATGATCCTGTATTTTTGATAGTCTAGATCACAAGGCAATACAGATTATAGTGTACTGAGTTTTTTTTTCAAGAAATAGCAATATGAATACTCATAAGTTTATGTGGCTTTAGGCCCCCTATGTATTACCTTGCCCCGAGCCCTTGAAATCTTAGGTCGGCCCTGCATGAATGTGGACCATTGAACGATACAAATACATAGAACAATGGATATGACACACAACAATACAACTATAATTAGAAGAAAAGGCATAGTTTCTCTATCCAATTACATGTAATTTCTCCATGTCCTCGGCATTTTGTTCTCTCAAGTACTCTGGTCCAAGCATCTTCACCACGTATAAGAAAAATTCATCATTGCCTCAATGTATGTGCTCTTTCTCATCCGGACAAACATCTCCGATTGTACCATATCCCAGCATCGAGATCCATGCATTTCTGCATAGGAGAGAACATAGTTGTCCTCAACAATCCTTCTCCTTGACCTGAAGTAAGAAGCATATGTCTTCACATCCTCCACTATGCACAAGAACAAATGGCTGCTCATCCGGAAGTGACGCCAAGAAAACCCTCACGGAATATCGTGTTGGGTTTGAAGTAGTCAGCATAGAGACCACGTTGGCCCTTTATCCTATCACAGCAACAACTAATCTACATGGCATCGAACCCTTCAAGTTGAGAACATGCTCCTCTTACTTTTCTCCATTTCTTCAAGGATGCTCATCATCACTATCAAGTCCTTATCTATGTCGTCATCCATGTCCGCATTCTGCGAATCGATGAATTCATCAAGCTTCGGGGAAGCAGACTCATCGTCTGACGGATCCATCCATTGCCTACAAATGTGCAAAAGAACCTTAAAAAGCTTTGACATTTCAGCAAACTCAATAGCGGGTGGAGTAGGATGTATCGGGGCAGCGTTCGGGGCGTCGATCGTTCTTGAGGTCGACAAAGGACGGCGGTGGCGACACTACGGGTTGGGCCTAGATGGGAGCGACGACAGAGCTAGGGTGGGAGAGCAGGACAAACAAATGGTGAAGTGAGCGAGGACAGAACAAAGAGGAAAAGGACAGGTCTAGCAAGGGTGGAGGTCGATCTTGGGGGATTTGGCATGGGTACGACATGATGGATGCGACCAGACGGATCCAAATCCATCTATAAGTTGGGTTTGAGAAGTGTCGGATAACCCAGGCATATGACCAGAGTATGGGGATTCGATTAGAGCATCTACAACTGAACTTGGCAAAATCCGACCCCTCAAATGCCCGCGGACGCGCCCGGCGGGCGCGAGCAGTGACTGGTCATGCCTCAAAAAATGCATTTACATCCGGATACCTCAAATTAGAAACCTCAAATCCATATTATTACATGCAACATGAAACCTAATCTAAGCAGAGCTTGTCCGGTTGTGCTCTTCGCTCGCCCGGCTCCGCCCTGGCCATGTCCGGCGGCCAGCTGCGCTCCTCGGAGTGTTGGTCCGGTCGTAGGCAAAATAGAGTAGGGCATGGGACACGAGCCGACTCACGGGACTCGAGGCGTCGCCGTCTCCCATGTCCTACTCTTCCTCGTCGGAGCCCGAAATCTGATGGAGATCAGATCGATGACGCATCCGTCCGGGGACAAGCCGCTGACGTCCACCATGACGCGGTTGCATCGCTCGGATTGATGCCCCATACGGGGCGCTGGAGAATGCGACTCCGCCTCGCCGACGTCCGCCCCCGCGAGGGCTTCCGCCGTCTCCCGCGCCCGGTGCCTTGCACGGCGGGCACACCGTGTCATGGCCTCGTGGGACGATGGTGCGTCCCGAATGTCGGTGCACCAACGAAGGGGTTGCGCGTCCGCCAGTGCGTTCGGACGCCGGACGGGCCGCACGGCCTCTGGCGAGGCAGCTACGGCTGGCCTAGCGTCGCATCCATGCGCCATTTGGACGGACACAATGAATTTCCGACAGATGGAGTCCGAGCGCAACCGTGCACGGGCCTCCTCCCGGGCACGGCGGAGCGCAAGCCGGACGGCCATCTCCTCCTCGGGCTCCGCGGGATGAGCTCGAGGACGACGGATCTGGAGTTGAAGGACTCAGATCCGCTGCCTGCCATGCCGCATACGGCTGGAAGGAGCCGGAGATGAGCTTGAGCGGTGGAGGGGATTGAAGAGGAGGGGAGTGAAGTGGTTAGGGTTTGGTCCGGCAAGCGGATGGGGAGGAATTTATATGGGGTCGGGTGGGCCAGCGTGAGCTCTGTACGACGTGGCGGGTGTGCCCGGACGCCCCATATCCGTCCCATATTTGGGATGGATATTGGGGGTGCCGGTCAGCCCGGACGTTTGAGGTCCGTTTGAAGGGTCCGTCTGGGTAAAAAAACTGCGACCGGGCGGTGATTAGGCGGCCCACCTGGGCGTATGGGGCGGGTTTGAGAGGTCCGGCTGTTGGATGATGTCTATCTTTGAATACAAATAAAGCAATACCAAAATATTAGTACAAGCTTGTACAAGATGCTCCAAAACTTCAGGTACTCCGTCTCAGGAGGACCTACACGTACGAAGCAGACTCCGGCATCATTGCACGCCCGGCCGGATTGCCAAGGGTGCAGGAAACCTTTATACCAGAGACGGTACAAGGAGTGCCTGTACTACCTTTTCAGCACGTACAAGCATGCATACGCGTGTACGTGCACATAACTTTTTTTTGCTTCCACTGTATAATACGACACACGTGATTGCGCATTTGCACATGTACCTTCTCCGTGCTCCAAACAAAATCATCAGCAATTAAGCATCTCAGAAAGACAGACGGCAAAAGGCACGGGCTCCTCTAAACTTGCAGCAACGAGCACACGCGTCTCCACATCATCAGGAGACGACGAAAAAACATAGAGAAAAACCAAGCGCTCGTTCAAAAGATCTCAGTTCTCAGGGCTGGCAAGCAAGCACCGGTCTCCACTCCAGCACCTGCAAACTCCTCCCTGTGAGGTTTGTCTGCGTAGTGCGTGCGCTTTCGGGCGCCTACCTGTAAAGCGGCCCGGCGCAGGACGATCGAGGGCGAGCAGGCTGCGGCGCATCATATCATGCCATCGCCCTCCACTGTGTAGGATCCTGTGGAGAGCAGCAGCAGCAAATGATCGCGAGGGAGAAAACACACACTCACACGCTCACAGGTCATGCATGCAGATGCAGTGCTCGTGGTAGTAGCAAAGGTGCACCGGTGGTGGATGTTGGATGCATGCAGTAGACATCGGGTAGTTGGTCGCTCTCTTTTGCAGGCTGGCAGAAAGCTATCCTATCCTAGGTTGGATTACTTACTGGCTGGTCCTTCAGACTCATGTACTTTTTCTCGAATACGCACGAATGTGTGTATCATATATTGATAGAAGGAAAGGGGAAAGAGCCCCGTCCACACGATCCACGGTGTCAGCTATAGATGAATTACTCACCGTACTCCCACCCATCCACCTCTACATTTATTGGGAGAATAGTAATATCCGCATGCAGGATGTCTGCCTGCTTCCATATTACACCCTCAGATTGTATTCTCCATAGCATCCGGGCTCTTACCATCAATCACAATCGAGTTCCAATGCTTCCATAGCTCCCAGAGGACCAGTACCTGAATGGCGTGAGCAGCCTTTGTGTATCTCCCAAGTCGTGTCGTCCGAGTGCTCCATGCCCGTAGATCCTCTCCTTGTGCTGGCGCCAGGACGATCATGCCCACAATGAGGCCTACTGAGGGAGTCCTGGACTAGGGGGTGTCCGGATAGCCGAACTATCATCATCGGCCGGACTCCAAGACTATGAAGATACAAGATTGAAGACTTCATCTCGTGTCCGGATGGGACTTTCCTTGGCGTGGAAGGCAAGCTTGGCAATATGGATATGTAGATCTCCTACCATTCTAACCGACTCTGTGTAACCCTAGCCCTCTCCGGTGTCTATATAAACCGGATGGCTTTAGTCCATAGGACGAACAACAATCATACCATAGGCTAGCTTCTAGGGTTTACCCTCCTTGATCTCGTGGTAGATCTACTCTTGTAATACCCACATCATCAATATCAATCAAGCAGGACGTAGGGTTTTACCTCCATCAAGAGGGCCCGAACCTGGGTAAAACATCATGTCCCTTGTCTCCTGTTACCATCCGCCTAGATGCACAGTTCGCGATCCCCTACCCGAAATCTGCCGGTTTTGACACCGACATTGGTGCTTTCATTGAGAGTTCCTCTGTGTCGTCACTGATAGGCTCGATGGCTTCTTCGATCATCAACAACGACGCAGTCCAGGGTGAGACTTTTCTCCCCGGACAGATCTTCGTATTCGGCGGCTTTGCACTGCGGGCCAATTCGCTTGGCCATCTGGAGCAGATCGAAAGCTACGTCCCTGGCCGTCAGGTCAGATTTGGAAGTTTGAACTTCACGGCTGACATCCGCAGGGACTTGATCTTCGATGGATTCGAGCCACAGCCGAGCGCGCCGCGCTGTCACGATGGGCATAATTTAGCTCTACAGCCGGACAGTGCCCTGGAGGCCGCACACGAGTCCGCTCCGATCCTCAATTCGGAGCCGGCTGCGCAGATCGAGGACGGGTGCCTAGACACCGCCTCGGGGGCTGCAACCTCTACGGCGATGGAGCCGAACACTGACCTTGTCCCTCATGAAGCTCGTGACTCCGAGGTGCCGGACTCCTCGCCGGACTCCGAACCTCCCGCGCCCCCTCCAATCGAATCCGATTGGGCGCCGATCATGGAGTTCACCGCTGCGGACATCTTTCAACACTGACCTTTCCGCGACATCTTGAGTTCGCTAAAGTATCTCTCGTTATCAGGAGAGCCCTGGCCGGACTGCGGTCAGGACGGTTGGGATGCGGACGACGAAGAAATTCAAAACCCACCCACCACCCACTTAGTAGCCACTGTCGACGATCTAACCGACATGCTAGACTTCGACTCCGAAGACATCGACGGTATGGATGACGATGCCGGAGACGACCAAGAACTAGCGCCTACTGGGCACTGGAAAGCCACCTCATCATATGACATATACATGGTGGATATCCCAAAGGATGGGAATGGCGAAGGAACAACGGAGGATGACCCCTCGAAGAAACAGCCCAAGCGCCGGCGTCAGCGGCGCCGCTCTAAATCCCGCCACAGCAAGAATGGAGATTTCGGCACCGGAGATAATAACACCCCAGACAGTGCCGAAGACAACCCCCTCCAGCAAGATTCAGCACAGGAGGACGGAGACGCCATCCCTCATGAGAGAACGACAGACGAAGAGGTAGAGGATTACATGCCTCCCCCCGGAGACGAGGGAAGCCTCGACGACGACGAATTTGTCGTGCCTGAGGATCCCGTCGAACAAGAGCGTTTTAAACGCAGGCTTATGGCCACGGCAAACAGCCTCAAGAAAAAGCAGCAGCAGCTTAGAGCTGATCAAGATCTGCTAGCCGACAGATGGACTGAAGTCCTTCCGGCCGAAGAGCATGAGCTCGAACGCCCCTCCAAAAGCTACCCTAAACGCAAGTTACTCCCCCGATTAGAGGAGGAGGCATATGAACCTGCATCACCAGAAGACAATACGGCTGACCGACCACCCCGTGGCCGCGATAGAGAGGCCTCTAGGCCCTCCACTAGAACCGTACCCCGGCAGCGCTCGAGAAGCACAAGGCCACAGGGGAACGCTCTGGACTTGCGAGATATATTGGAGGATAAGGCAAGACAATCAAGATCGATCTATGGATCGCATGGGCGCCCCATGATACGTGAAGACAACCGTCGCGCCGGACACAGTAAGTCCGGCCGGGCCGAACACAGTAGACAAAGCTCTCTTGAACTTCGTCGTGATATCGCCCAATACAGAGGCGCCGCACACCCACTATGCTTCACAGATGAAGTAATGGATCATCAAATCCCCGAAGGGTTTAAACCCGTGAACATTGAATCTTATGATGGCACAACAGACCACACGGTTTAGATCGAAGACTATCTCCTTCATATCCACATGGCCCGCGGTGATGATCTTGACGCCATCAAATACCTCCCACTCAAGCTTAAAGGACCATCCCGGCATTGGCTTAACAGCCTGCCAGCAGAATCAATTGGGAGTTGGGAAGACCTGGAAGCCGCATTCCTCGATAACTTCCAAGGCACGTATGTGCGACCACCAGACGCTGACGACCTAAGCCATATAATTCAGCAGCCAGACGAATCGGCCAGACAATTCTGGACACGGTTCCGAACTAAGAAAAATCGAAACATCGACTGTCCGGATGCGGAGGCCCTCGCGGCCTTCAAACATAACATGCGCGACGAGTGGCTAGCCCGGCACTTAGGACAAGAAAAGCCGAAATCCATGGCAGCCCTCACATCACTCATGACCTGCTTCTGCGCGGGTGAGGACAGCTGGCTAGCCCGCAGCAACAACCTTAGCAAAAATTCTGGCAGTCCGGATATCAAGGACCGCAATGGCAGGTCGCGTCGCAACAAAAACAAACGCCATATTAATGGCGACAATAGTGAGGATACGGCAGTCAATGCCGGATTCAGAGGCTCTAAACCCGGTCAGCGGAAAAAGCCATTCAAAAGAACTACTCCGAGTCCGTCCAATTTGGACCGAATACTCGACCGCTTGTGCCAGATACACGACACCCCCGAAAAACCTGCTAACCACACCAACAGGGACTGTTGGGTATTCAAGCAGGCAGGCAAGTTAATCACCGAAAACAACGACAAGGGGCTGCATAGCGATGACGAGGAAGAGACCCGACCGCCGAACAATAGGGGACAGAAGGGTTTCCCCCCACAAGTGCGGATGGTGAACATGATATACGCAACCCACATACCCAAAAGGGAGCAGAAGCGTGCACTCAGGGATGTATACGCGATGGAGCCAGTTGCCCCGAAGTTCAATCCATGGTCCTCCTGCCCGATCACTTTTGATCGAAGGGACCACCCCACCAGCATCCGCCACGGCGGATTCACCGCATTGGTTTTAGACCCAATCATCAATGGCTTTCACCTCAGCAGAGTCCTGATGGACGGCGGCAGCAGCCTGAACCTGCTTTATCAGGATACAGTGCGCAAAATGGGCGTAGACCCCTCAAGGATTAAACCTACCAAGACGACCTTTAAAGGCGTCATACCAGGTGTAGAGGCCAATTGTACAGGCTCAGTTACACTGGAAGTGGTCTTCAGATCCCCGGATAACTTCCGAAGCGAGGAGTTAATCTTCGACATAGTTTCATTCCACAGCAGCTATCATGCTCTGCTCGGACGTACCGCGTTTGCAAAGTTCAACGCGGTGCCGCACTACGCATACCTCAAGCTCAAGATGCCAGGCCCTCGAGGAGTCATCACGGTCAATGGAAACACTGAACACTCTCTCCAAACGGAGGAACATACAGCGGCTCTCGCGGCAGAAGTACAATGCAGCCTCCTAAGGCAATTCTCGAGTCCGGCCGTTAAGCGCCCGGACACGGCTAAACGCGCCCGGAGTAACCTACAACAAGACCACCTGGCACGTTCCGAGCACGTGTAGCAGTGCGGCCCCAACCCCAGCCCCTGCAAAATTTCAAGACAGGTCCTTCGCGTACATCATTACGCTCTGGAGATACCATGGGCATAGGGGGAGGGGCACGACCACGATAGGCCCAGAATGCGGCTTAACCACACCGGGGGCTCTCAAGTGTGTCATTCTTTTTTTCTTTCTTTCTTTTTCTTTTTTTTACCCACAGGACTCCGTTCATCAAAGGCCCTCTCCAGCAGCAGACCTGCCAAACTCACGATGCAATAGCCAGGGAAGGAGAAAGGCTACGACGAATATCCAGGTGGTCTCCATTACGAGCATTAAATCTGTTTTATACACCATTCCGCAGCCTACCCCTGGAGGGGGACATGTTTAATAGTCCCATCCCTTGCTTATCACAACATTTGTATCGTTCTGCATTCACAGCAGTATTTCTTGAATAAACAATGCATCACCTTTTTGCTCATAATTGCATTTCTTTCTTATACATATATGACATGTTGCATCCGTACACTTTGGTACGGCTAAATACACCAGGGGCTTATGCTTACCGCATCATGGTGTGATAAGTCCGAACACTTTCACAAGTGCGGCACCCCGAACTTATAGCATTATATGCATCGGCTCCGAATCATGTCTTGGGTCAATAGTTGGGTTTGCCCGGCTCCCATGTTTTGGTACCTTATGTTTCGTTGTATCGGCTAAGGTAGCACTGGGAGAACCACTGCGATTGCGCCCCAGTTGAGCTGGGCGAGCGCCTCAGTGGAGAAAGCTAAAACTGACCGTCATGATGAGGCGAGAGCCAGTTGCTGTTCGAGAGGTTTTTTCGATTCCCTAAAGACTTATGCCGCTTAGAGCGAGGAACCGGCTTTGTCCGGCCCAGGCGTGGATAGCGCCCCAAATTTGGCCTTCCGAACACTAGGGGCTTCGCCGAAATTTAAAATTATAGAATTCTATGGCTAAGTGAGAGTGTTCAAGCATTATAAGTCCGGTGCCTTGTTCGTTGTGTTGAGCGCCTCCCTAGATGGACCCAAAAATGGGAACAAGAGTGCTCAAATTTATCCCGAACACCCCAGCACTCGTGGCATGGGGGCTGAAGCCGACGACTTGCCATCTCTCAGATTTGATAAACGGCCACACAGAAGGTAATATTTCAAATTAACAAGCATTGCTTAGCGCATATGAACAATGTTTTCAGCGCACAAGATAAAAAAATGCGAGTCTACTCAAATATTACATCTTTGGAGCACTCACCCGCAATAATGTGGGCACCCTTCAGGACACTCTTATAATACATCTCGGGCGTGCGATACTGCTTGCCCGGCGGTGGCGCGTCCGTCACAAGCTTCTCAGCATCCATCTTGCCCCATTGCACCTTCGCGCGGGCAAGGGCCCAACGGGCACCTTCAATACAGGCGGAGTGCTTGATGACTTCAACCCATGGACACGCATCCACCAGCCACTGCACCAGGCCGAAGTAGCTCCCAGGCATGGCCTCCTTAGGCCACAGCCGAACTATGAGGCCCTTCATGGCCTGTTCGGCCACCTTGTGGAGCTCGACCAGCTGCTTCAGCTGGTCGCTAAGGGGCACCAAATGTCCGGTCTCAGCATACTGAGACCAGAAGACCTTCTCCGTCGAGCTCCCCTCCTCGGCCCTATAGAAAGCGGCAGCATCGGACACGCTGCGGGGCAGATCTGCGAACGCTCCTGGAGAGCTCCAAATCCGGGTAAGTGATAGGTAATTCACACTCACATGCGTACTTTGCATGAAAAATGCCTTACCCGCCGCTATTTTCTTCAACGCCTCAATTTCCTGGAGGGCCTTGTAGGCTTCGGCCTTAGCGGCTTTGGCACTCTCAAGAGCCGATGCAAGCTCGGACTCTCGAGTCTTCGAGTCACGCTCCAAACTCTCATGTTTTTCCACGAGAGCCTGGAGCTCTTGCTGTACCTCCGCCACCCGCGCCTCCTGCTTCTCTCGCTCGGTGCGCTCCATGGCCGCATTACGTTCGGCCGTGGACACCGCCTCCTTCAGGGTCGCCACCTCGTTCGTGGCCCCTGCAATACCCACGTTATCCTTATCATTCTTCTTCCAACCAAATCCTTTTCTGTAAGGTACAATTTTCATAAGGTGTTACTCACCTTCCTTGTCCTCAAGCTACTTCTTGGCACGGCCGAGCTCGTTCTCGGACCGCTCGAGACTTTGCTTCAAAGTATTGACCTCCGCAGTCAGTGAGGCAGAGGTCAGCAGCACAGCCTGCAATCCCATTGTCGGTGTCAAAACCGGCGGATCTCGGGTAGGGGGTCCCGAACTGTGCGTCTAGGCGGATGGTAACAGGAGACAAGGGACACGATGTTTTACCCAGGTTCGGGCCCTCTTGATGGAGGTAAAACCCTACGTCCTGCTTGATTAATATTGATGATGTGTGTTACAAGAGTGGATCTACCACGAGATCAAGGAGGCTAAACCCTAGAAGCTAGCCTATGGTATGATTGTTGTTCGTCCTATGGACTAAAGCCATCCGGTTTATATAGACACCGGAGAGGGCTAGGGTTACACAGAGTCGGTTACAATGGTAGGAAATCTACATATCCGTATCGCCAAGCTTGCCTTCCACGCCAAGGAAAGTCCCATCCGGACACGGGACGAAGTCTTCAATCTTGTATCTTCATAGTCTGGGAGTCCGGCCGATGATGATAGTTTGGCTATCCGGACGCCCCCTAGTCCGGAACTCCCTCAGTAGCCCCTGAACCAGGCTTGAATGATGACGAGTCTGGGGCTCATGTTGTCTTTGGCATTGCAAGGTGGGTTCTTCCTCCGAATAATTTATAGAAGATTGTGAACACCAGGATAGTGTCCGGCTCTGCAAAAATAAATTCCACGTACCACCGTAGAGAGAATAATATTACACAAGTTCAATCTGCTGACGTATTTTGTGGCGTGACATCACACCACTACCAAGCCTTTACTCGAATTGTTTTTACTATACCGCCTCAGCGCGTTTAGCGAAGCGGTTTCCTTGGCACGTCCTGTCGAAGCAGAGATCGTGCCCCCTTATTCCGGGATTCCCATCAATACGGACATGGGTAACCCAACCGCGCCATTGATTGTGGCGCTTGGGAGATAAGCGAGTTTTATCAGGCCGTTGGGGACGCATGTTTTCGTCCGCCCATATAAGGGGATAAAGATCCAACCCTTTTACCTGCGCCTTCTTCCTCCTTGGCTTATCCATCTCCGCGAACTCGCGCTCCAGCGCCCAAGTCCGCACATCTCACCTCAACCTTCTCCAAATATGTCCGGAGCAGGAGGCAAGTGGATGGCCTCCTCTGTCACGGAGGGGCATATCTAGAAGCTGCGCAGCGCCAGATACTTGTCCAGCGACATCGCGCACCGGCTCCCCGACGAGGGAGAGCTCATCCCCACCCCCAGGCCCCATGAGAGGGTAGTATTCCTTCCCCATTTCCTCCGCGGACTGGGCTTCCCACTTCATCCCTTTGTCCAGGGGCTCATGTTCTACTACGGCCTAGATTTCCATGATCTGGCCCCGGATTTTATCCTCAACATCTCGGCGTTTATCGTCGTGTGCGAGGCCTTCCTCTGCATCCAGCCCCACTTCGGCTTGTGGCTCAAGACCTTCAGTGTCAAGCCGAAGGTTGTGAAGGGCAGCCAAGCGGAGTGCGGAGGCGCCATGGTGGGCAGGTTGTCCCACGTTACGTGGCTGGAGGGTACTTTTGTGGAAACCATTAAGGGGTGGCAATCGGGATGGTTCTACATCACCGAGCCGCGTGACCCTGATTGGGCAGCGGCCCCCGAATTTAGATCCGGCATCCCTACACGGCTCACCTCCTAGAAATAGAGTGGCCGGATCTGGGGGGATTCGAAGGAGCTGACCGGACTCCAAGCCTATATCCAGAAGCTGGTGAACAAGAAGCTCAAGCTTGTCAACATAGTCCAGGTCATGCTCATCCGCCGGATTCTCCCGTGCCAACGACAGGGCTTCAACATGTGGGAGTTCGCTCCGGCGCAGCACCAGACTCTGAGCGGGCTCTTCTACACTACGTATGAAGATGTCTGGAAGGTGATGTTCAAGGGCGCCGAGGCTCCCGCATCCGCTACCGAAGATCGTGGATTCCGCTCGCAGCGTCCAGCTGACGAGGTAAGTGATTTTGCCACTTGTTTTCCATAGTTTGACTCTATGCGGGATCTAAACTCCCTTTACCTTTGACAGGACTGGCTGGCGAAGGCCGAACGGACTATCTGTCCGGCCCCATTGCCAGAGGACCCAGCGGACGCCCGCCTAATGGGGCTGCTGGCTCCGGCACCCCACATGGTGCCGGAGAAGAAGGCTAAGAAGAATGCCACGGGGACTCGGAAGAGTTCCCGTTTTCAGGTGCTATCGGATGATGAATCCGAGGCCGACTCCTCCCACCAAGGTGAGGAGGAGAAGAAAGCCTCTCCCCCAGCGGGGGAAGGAAAGAAAAGGAAGGCCTCTCCAACAAGGGAGGCCGAAGGGTCCAAGAAGGGAAAAACTCTTCCCCCGGACTGCTCCGCCAACGCCAGTGATGACGACGAGGACTGGCCTCCAAGGGCCAAGCCCCTGGCAAGATCGTAAGTATCCGGACTCCCGAATAACTTCAAGGTTTATATTTTTCTCCACACAATGTCTTTCTAATGCCGCATACAACCCTGCAGTCCGCCTAAGGATGATCTTCCCGCTTCATCGAGCGGGTCCTTAGGTGCGTCGGACATGGATTCTCTTCCGACTGCCTCCACCCCCCGTGACGCGGACGATGCCGAGGTGGGATCCCAGGAAGGGACCCACCAGGAGGAGAGGGCCCCAGAGGTGTCGTGGGACAACCTCCCGGACTTTGCACCGGACTCGGCCCCGGAACCCACAGTGGCTCCGGAGTCCGGCGGGCGACCCCTTCGCAAGAAGGGTAGGACCGTGACGCCGGCAGCCTCCGTCCAACGGGAGGCGCCGAATAGCTTGCTGGAGGCGCTCAATGGCGCCTCCATCAAAGAGGAACACCGCACCGTTATGAGTGCGGTGATTCAGAAGGTGCAGCTCGCCAAGAGCGGGCTGACCGAAGCCTGCAGCAGCCTTCTAACAGGCTTTGAGGTAAGAATTTCAATATGTATAAAATGGTACCGCATAGACAGTAGCCCCTGATGCTCGGTTCGGTGTTCGGAAAGAAAAGACAGACTGAGGATCTAAAAAGATATACGCAGGAGTCATAATAAATATGTCAATATGGGATTGCAGGCTGCACTGCTGACCTCTGCCGCACTGACTGCGGAGGTCAATACTTTGAAGGAGAACCTCAAGCGGTCCGAGAACGAGCTGGGCCGTGCCAAGAAGCAGCTCGAGGACAAGGAAGGTGAGTAATACCTTATAAAAATTGTACCTTACAGAAAAGGATTTTGGTTGCAAAAGAATGACAAGGATAACATGGGTATTGCAGGGGCCACTAACGAGGTGGTAACCCTGAAAGAGGTGATGGCCGCGGCCGAATGCAATGCAGCCGCGGAGCGCACCGAGCGAGAGAAGCAGGAGGCGCGGGTGGCGGAGGTACAGCAAGAGCTCCAGGATCTCATGAAAAAACATGAGAGCCTGGAGCGTGACTCAAAGACTTGAGAGTCTGAGCTTGCAACGGCTCTTGAGAGTGCCAAAGCCGCTAAGGCCGAAGCCTACAAGGCCCTCCAGGAGATTGAAGCGGTGAAGAAAATAGCAGCGGGTAAGGCGTTTTTCATGCAAAGTAAGCATGTGAGTGTTAATTACCTGTTGCTTACCCGAATTCGGAGCTCTCCAGGAGCGTTCGCAGATCTTCCTTGCAGCATGTCCGATGCTGCCGCATTCTACCGGGCCGAGGAGGGGAGCTCGACGGAGAAGGTCTTCTGGTCTCAGTATGCTGATGCCGAACATCCGGTGCCCCTTAGCGACCAGCTGAAGCAGCTGGTCGAGCTCCACAAGGCGGCCGAACAGGCCATGAAGGGCCTCATCGTTCGGCTGTGGCCTAAGGAGGCCATGCCTGGGAGCTACTTCGGCCTGGTGCGGCGGCTGGTGGATGCGTGCTCGTGGGTTGATGTCATCAAGCACTCCGCCTATATTGAGGGTGCCCGTCGGGCCCTTGCCCGCGCAAAGGTGCACTGGGGCAAGATGGATGCCCAGAAGCTTGTGACGGACCCACCACCAGAGGGCAAGGAGCATTGCACGCCCGAGATGTATTATAAAAGTGTGCTGAAGGGCGCCCGCACTATTGCGGGGGAGTGCTCCAAAGATGTAATTTTTGAGTAGACTCGCATTTTGTTATCCTGTGCGCTGAAAACTTAGTTCATATGTGCTAAGCAACGCTTGTTAATTTAGAATATTACCTTCTGTGCGGCTGTTTATCAAATCTGAGAGATGGCAAGTCGTCGGCTTCAGCCCCCATGCCACGAGTGCTGGGGTGTTCGGGATAAACTTGAGCACTCTTGTTCCCATTTTTGGGTCCATCTAGGGAGGCGCTCAACACAGCGAACAAGGCAACCGGACTTATAATGCTTGAACACTCTCACTTAGCCATAGAATTCTATAATTTTAAATTTCAGCGAAGCCCCTAGTCTTCGGAAGGCCGAATTTGGGGCGCTATCCACGCCTGGGCCGGACAAGATCCGGCTCCTCGCTCTAAGTGGCATAAGTCTTTAAGGACTCGCAAAAACCTCTCGAACAGCGACCGGCTCTTGCCTTATCATGATGGTCAGTTTTAGCTTTCTCCACTGAGGCGTTAACCCAGCTCAACTGGGGCGCAACCGCAGTGGTTCTCCCAGTGCTACCTTAGCCGATATAACGGAACGTAAAGTACCAAAACATGGGAGCCGGGGAAACCCAACTATTGACCCAAGACATGATTAGGAGCCGATGCATATAATGCTATAAGTTCGGGGTGCCACACTTGTGAAAGTGTTCGGACTTATCACACCATGATGTGGGAAACATAAGCCCCTGGTGTGTTTTAACCGTACCAAAGTGTATGGATGCAACATGTCGTAAATGAACATATGTATGAAAACGAAATGCAATGATAAGCAAAAAGGTGCTGCATTGTTTTATTCAATAAGTGCTGCTATGAATGCAGAACGATACAAATAGTGTGATAAGCAAGGGATGGGACTGTTAAACATGTCCCCCTCCAGGGGTAGGCTGCGGATTGGTGTATAAAAATGCTCGTAATGGAGACCACCTGTATATTCGTTGTAGCCTTTATCCAGCCTAGCTGTTGCATCGTGAGTTCGGCAGGTCTGCTGCCGGACAAGGCCTCTGACGAATGGAGTCCTGTGGGTAAAAATAAAAGGTAAAAAGAAAAAAGAACGACACACTTGAGAGCCCCTGGTGTGGTTGAGCCGCAGTCTGGGCTTATCGTGGTCGTGCCCCTCTCCCCATGCCCATGGTATCTTCAGAGCGTAATGGTGTACGCGAAGGACCTGCTTTGACGTTTTGCAGGGGCTGGGGTTGGGGCCGAACTGCTACACGTGCTCGGAACGTGCCAGGTGGTCTTGTTGTAGGTTACTCCGGGCGCGCTTAGCTGTGTCCAGCCGTTTAATTGCCGGACTCAAGAATTGCCTTAAGAGGCTGCTTTGTACTTCTGCCGCGAGAGCCGCTGTATGTTCCTCCGTTCGGAGAGAACGTTCAGTGTTTCTATTGACCGTGATGACTCCTCGAGGGCCTGGCATCTTGAGCTTGAGGTATGCGTAGTGCGGCACCGCGTTGAACTTTGCAAACGCGGTACGTCCGAGCAAGGCATGATAGCCGCTGCGGAACGGGACTATGTCGAAGATTAATCCTTGCTTCGGAAGTTATCCGGGGATCCGAAGACCACTTCTAGTGTAACTGAGCCTGTACAATTGGCTTCTACACCTGGTATGACGCCTTTAAAGGTCGTCTTGGTAGGTTTAATCCTTGAGGGGTCTATGCCCATTTTGCGCACTGTATCCTGATAGAGCAGGTTCAGGTTGCTGCCGCCGTCCATCAGGACTCTGGTGAGGTGAAATCCATCGACGGTTGGGTCTAAGACCAATGCGGCGAATCCGCCGTGGCGGATGCTGGTGGGGTGGTCCCTTCGGTCAAAAGTGATTGGGCAGGAGGACCATGGATTGAACTTCGGGGCGACTGGATCCATCGCGTATACATCCCTGAGTGCACGCTTCCGCTCCCTTTTGGGTATGTGCGTTGCGTATATCAGTTCACCGTCCGCACCTGTGGGGGGAAAACCTTCTGTTCTCTATTGTTCGGCGGTCGGGTCTCTTCCTCGTCATCGCTATGCAACTCCTTGTCATTGTTTTCGGCAATTAACTTGCCCGCCTGCTTGAATACCCAACAGTCCCTATTGGTGTGGTTAGCTGGCTTTTCGGGGGTGCCGTGTATCTGGCACAAGCGGTCGAGTATTCGGTCCAAATTGGACGGACCCGGAGCAGTTCTTTTGAATGGCTTTTTCCGCTGACCGGGTTTAGAGCCTCTGAATCCGGCATTGACTGCCGTATCCTCGCTATCGTCGCCATTGATGCGACGCTTGTTTTTGTGACGACGCGACCTGCCATTTCGGTCCTTGAAATCCGGACTGCCAGAAGGTTTGCTGAGGTTGTTGCTGCGTGCTAGCCAGCTATCCTCACCCGCGCAGAAGCGGGTCATCAGTGATGTGAGGGCTGCCATGGATTTCGGCTTTTCCTGTCCCAGGTGCCGGGCAAGCCACTCGTCGCGGATGTTATGCTTGAAGGCCACAAGGGCCTCCGCATCCGGACATTCGATGATTTGGTTTTTCTTGGTTAAGAACCGTGTCCAAAATTGTCTGGCCGATTCGTCTGGCTGCTGAATTATGTGGCTTAGGTCATCAGCGTCTGGTGGTCGCACATACGTGGCTTGGAAGTTATCGAGGAATGCGGCTTCTAGATCTTCCCAACTCCCAATTGACTCTACTGGCAAGCTGTTAAGCCAATGCCGGGCTGGTCCTTTAAGCTTGAGGGGGAGATATTTGATGGCATGAAGATTGTCACCGCGGGCCATGTGGATGTGAAGAAGATAGTCTTTGATCCAAACCACGGGGTCTGTTGTGCTATCGTAAGATTTGATATTCACGGGTTTAAACCCTTCGGGGATTTCATGATCAATTACTTCATCTGTGAAGCATAGTGGGTGTGCGGCACCTCTGTACTGGGCTATGTCACGATGGAGCTCAAAAGAGCTTTGTCCGTTTTGTTCGGCCCGGCCGGACTTACGGTGTCCGGCGCGACGGTTGTCGTCACGTACCGTGGGGCGCCCACGTGATCCGTAGATCGATCTTGATTGTCTTGCCTTATCATCCAATATATCTCGGAAGTCCGGAGCGTTCCCCTGTGGCCTTGTGCTTTTCGAGCGATGCCGGGGTACGGGTCTAGTGAAGGGCCTAGAGGCCTCTCTGTCGCGACCGCGGGGTGGTCGGTCAGCCGTATTGTCTCCTGGTGATGCGGGTTCATATGCTTCCTCCTCTAATCGGGGGAGCAACTTGCGTTTAGGGTAGCTTTTGGAGGGGCGTTCGAGCTCATGCTCTTCGACCGCGAGGACTTCAGTCCATCTGTCGGCTAGCAGATCTTGATTAGCTCTAAGCTGTTGCTGCTTTTTCTTGAGGCTGTTCGCCGTGGCCATAAGCCTGCGTTTAAAGCGCTCTTGTTCGACGGGATCCTCAGGCACGACGAATTCATCGTCGTCGAGGCTTGCCTCGTCTCCGGAGGGAGGCATATAATCCTCTACCTCTTCTTCTGCCGCTCTCTCATGAGGGCTGGCGTCTCCGTCCTCCTGCGCTGCATCTTGCTGGAGTGGGTTATCTTCGGCACTGTCCGGTGTATTATTATCTCCGATGCCAGAGTCTTCATTCTTGCTGTGGCGGGATTTAGAGCGGCGCCGCTAAAGCCGGTGCTTGGGCTGCTTCTTGGAGGGGTCATCCTCCGCTGTTTCTTCGCCATTCCCATCCTTTGGGATATCCACCATGTATATTTCATATGATGAGGTGGCTTTCCAGTGCCCCAGTAGGCGCTGGTTCTTGGTCGTCTCCGGCATCTTCGTTCATACCGTCGATGTCTTCGGAGTCGTAGTCTAGCATGTCGGTTAGATCGTCGACAGCGGCTACCAAGTGGGTGGTGGGTGGGCTTTGAATTTCTTCGTCGTCCGCATCCCAACCGTCCTGACCGCAGTCCGGCCAGGGCTCTCCTGATAACGAGAGATACTTTAGCGAACTCAAGATGTCGCTGAAAGGTGAGTGTTGCAAGATGTCCGCTGTGGTGAACTCCTTGATCGGCGCCCAATCGGATTC